>NC_053499.1:142170665-142240665 GCF_905171775.1 Rana temporaria
GCCCTCATTGGGTAGTGTGCCCCTAGCAGGGATCCCTGTGCCCTCATTGGGTAGTGGTGCCCCTAGCAGGGATCCCTGCCCCATTGGGTGTGTGCCCCCTAGCAGGGATCCCTGTGCCCCATTGGGTAGTGTGTCCCCTGGCAGGGATCCCTGTGCCCCCATTGGGTAGTGTGTCCCCCTAGCAGGGATCCCTGTGCCCCCATTGGGTAGTGTGTCCCCCTAGCAGGGATCCCTGTGCCCCCATTGGGTAGTGTGTCCCCCCTAGCAGGGATCCCTGTGCCCCCATTGGGTAGTGTGTGCCCCCTAGCAGGGATCCCTGTGCCCCCATTGGGTAGTGTGTGTCCCCTAGCAGGGATCCCTGTGCCCCATTGGGTAGTGTGTCCCCTAGCAGGGATCCCTGTGCCCCCATTGGGTAGTGTGTGCCCCCTAGCAGGGATCCTGTGCCCCCATTGGGTAGTGTGTGCCCCCTACAGGGATCCCTGTGCCCCCATTGGGTAGTGTGTGCCCCTAGCAGGGATCCCTGTGCCCCCATTGGGTAGTGTGTGTGATCACTGTGGGGTAAACACATATTGTAGATATCACATCAAAGCAATCGGCGGTGAGTGGGAGGCGGCAGGGGGCGGGGTCTATGTCAGCAGGAAAGCTGCTTTTGGTCCAACCAGAAAGGATCACAGTGACTGCACATGCTCCTATGTGGCCCCCCTGTATCCTAGCACCGATAAACACTGGCCGGCCAGGAAATCTGTGACATAAGGACGCCCGTCCGCGTCCAATCCGGATACAAACACAGGACGGGAGACCAATATAGATACCAGCCCAGGAGACGCACATGGGGCCCCTACTGTCCCGGGGCCCTCAGTATGAGTCAGTCCGCCCCTGGTTACATTCCATTTATTCATTTCATGTATAATAAGACATTTTGTATTTTTAGGATAACTTTGTCATATATTGTGGGCTGGCCATGTTATTAGTCAGATTCTCAGATTCTCCTTCCTGCCGTCCCTTTTCTATAGGGATTGGGGGGGGGGCAAATATTCGAACTGGGAGGAGGAGGGGGGGGGGGCCCCTGTCATGTAGGGTGGCCCCTGTGAAGTAGGTTGTTGGGGGCCCATGTCAGGTAAGGTGTTTGGGGCCCCTGTCAGACAGGGCCCGCCATCAGGAATTATGGGGCCCCTTACACAGCTTCAGGCATGGGCCCCCTGGAGCAAGCAGAGAACCGGGGGGGGGGGGGGAGGTGCTGCTGCCTCAAATTAAGAAGCGAGGGGGGTGACACGAATTGAGAAGCAGGAGGGTGCCACGAATTGGGAGGGGGGGGTTGCCCTGGGGACCTCTGGGGGTAGCCATATTTTTTTTTATAAAACATTTTATTAAAAAGGGGGTTGTCATCCGGGGCCCTGGGGACCTTGGGCCCTTTAATATTAAAAAATAAATAAATAAATATATATATTTATGTTTTTTTCCTTTTTATATATTTTTTTATTTCTTTTTTCATTTTATTTAAGGCCCAGAGGTCCCCAGGGCCCGGGTGGCAACCCCCCCCCCCTTTTTTTTAATATATAACTTTTTTTTTATATTTTTTTTATTTCTTTTTTCTTTTTATAAAAGGGCCCAGAGGTCCCCAGGGCCCCAGATGGCAACACTTATATATATATATATATATATATATATATATATATATATATATATATATAAATTAAAAAAATAAAAAGGGTTGCCATCTGGGGCCCTGGGGATCTCCGGGACCTTTTATAAAAAGAAAAAAGAAATAAAAAAAATATAAAAAAATATATATATTAAAAAAAGGGGGGGTTGCCATCCGGGCCCCTGGGGACCTCTGGGCCCTTTAATAAAAATAAAGAAAAATATATTAAAAAAAAAGGGAGGGGGTTGCCACCCAGGGCCCTGGGGACCTCTGGGCCCCTTACAGGTGTACTGCCTGTACCCCCTGATGGTGGCCCTGCAGTCAGATAAGATGTTGGGGGGGGGGGCCTGGGATCTCTAATGACAGCTCCGATCCTGATTGTGAAAAGTGATTTCTCTTCCCTCAGACCAGAAAGGAGGAGAGAAAACACTGACAGGTCACATTACACAACAAGCCGGCCCAGCTCTCTATCTCCCCCCCCCCCCCCCCAATCACCCCCTCAGCCCCCCTCACACACACACTGACATCACTGCTAATGAGACTTACTGTGTCACCGATGGATGTAGGATGAAAAATCTGTCGAAGTAGTCTCCGATTCGTCCTCTGTGGGGCGCTGTACCGGTCCTGCGAGCAGAGCCTCCGCGATTTCACTTCACACCATAGGAGTCTATGGAGCAAAATGGCGCCGCTCCGCCGCCGCGTACAGGTATGAGTCACCGCCCCCGAGCCCCGCCCCCTTCCGCGAGTCCATTCCCCCGCGCGTCCGTGCAGTGGACGCGAGGCTCCAATGCACAGCACAGAGATGACAGATAGCTGGAGAGAGGATTCAGATTCCTCCTCCCTCCAGCCTGAAGGTGGCAATAGAGAACACCGCTGTGCAGTGAATTAAGTCTGCCGTTCTGCCTCAGTCTCTCTCACATGACCGGAGGGAGGAAGAAAATGTTCCATACACAGTGTGTCTGTAAGTACAAGGGGGGGGGGAGACAACTTACCTCACACCTTCCCTCTCTACTCCTCACACAGCCCCCTCTCTTACTTACACCCCCCAGACACCCCCCCTCTTCCTCACCCACCCCCCCTCTCTTATTTTGACCCCCCCAGACACCCCCCTCTCCCTTGCACTGATGTGGCGGTGCGTCCATAGAGGGCGCAGGAGCGCGCCCCCTCTCTCTCCTGCACCGCCACTGATCAACACTACAAAGATTCGTGCATTGCACAGTGGTGACAATTGATGGGCACAGTGGCGACAATTGATGGCACAGTGGCTGCGTTTGATGGCATGGCACAGTGGCTGCGTTTGATGGCATGGCACAGTGGCGACAATTGATGGGCACAGTGGGGACAAATGATGGCACGGTGGCTGCGTTTGATGGCATGGCACAGTGGTGACAATTGATGGGCACAGTGGCGATAAATAATGGCACAGTGGCTGCATTTGATGGCATGGCACAGTGGCTGCATTTGCCATGGCACAGTGGTGACAATTGATGGGCATAGTGGTGACAATTGATGGCACAGTGGTTGCGTTTGATGGCATGGCACAGTGATTGCATTTGGCATGGCACAGTGGTGACAATTGATGGGCACAGTGGTGACAATTGATGGCACAGTAGCGACAATTGATGGCACAGTGGCTGCGTTTGGCATGGCACAGTGGCTGCATTTGATGGCATGGCACAGTGGCTGCGTTTGATGGCATGGCACAGTGGCTGCGTTTGATGGCATGGCACAGTGGCGACAGTTGATGGGCACAGTGGCGGCAATTGATGGGCACAGTGGCGACAATTGATGGGCACAGTGGCGACAATTGATGGCACAGTGGTAACAATTGATTGCACAGTGGCTGCGTTTGATGGCATGGCACAGTGGCTGCGTTTGATGGCATGGCACAGTGGCGACAGTTGATGGGCACAGTGGCGGCAATTGATGGGCACAGTGGCGACAATTGATGGGCACAGTGGCGACAATTGATGGGCACAGTGGTAAACAATTGATTGCACAGTGGCTGCGTTTGATGGCATGGCACAGTGGCTGCGTTTGATGGCATGGCACAGTGGCGACAGTTGATGGGCACAGTGGCGGCAATTGATGGGCACAGTGGCGACAATTGATGGGCACAGTGGCGACAATTGATGGGCACAGTGGTAACAATTGATTGCACAGTGGCTGCGTTTGATGGCATGGCACCCTAGTTGCCACCTCATCCCTTTAAAACCGAACACATATCAATTACACAGATTCTGTGGGTGATTAAGGTGGTAATTAAATTCAATTGGTGCCTTTACTGCATTAAATTAGCCTTAGAACCTGTGTAATTCATATGTGTTCCGGTTTAAAGGGATGAGGTGGCAACCCTACATGGCACAGTGATTGCATTTTGGCATGGCACAGTGGTGACAATTGATGGGCACAGTGATGACAATTGATGGGCACAGTGGTGACAATTGATGGCACAGTGGCTGCGTTTGATGGCACAGTGGCTGCGTTTGGCATGGCACAGTGGCTGCGTTTGATGGCATGGCACAGTGGCTGCGTTTGATGGCATGGCACAGTGGCGACAATTGATGGGCACAGTGGCGACAATTGATGGGCACAGTGGCGACAATTGATGGGCACAGTGGCGATAAATGATGGCACAGTGGCTGCGTTTGATGGCATGGCACAGTGATTGCGTTTGATGGCATGGCACAGTGGCTGCATTTGCCATGGCACAGTGGCGACAATTGATGGCACAGTGGCGACAATTGATGGCACAGTGGCACGGTGGCTGCGTTTGATGGCACAGTGGATGCGTTTGATGGCACAGTGGCTGCGTTTGATGGCATGGCACAGTGGCTGCGTTTGATGGCATGGCACAGTGGCTATGTTTAAAGACACAGTGGCTGCGTTTGATGGCACAGTGGCTGCGTTTGATGGCATGGCACAGTGGCGACAATTGATGGGCACAGTAGCAACAATTGATGGGCACAGTGGTGACAATTGATGGGCACAGTGGTGACAATTGATGGTACAGTGGCTGCGTTTAATGGCATGGCACAGTGGTGACAATTGATGGGCACAGTGGCGATAAATGTTGGCACAGTGGCTGCGTTTGATGGCATGGCACAGTGATTGCGTTTGATGGCATGGCACAGTGGCTATGTTTAAAGAGACAGTGGCTGCGTTTGATGGCACAGTGGCTGCGTTTGATGGCATGGCACAGTGGCGACAATTGATGGGCACAGTAGCAACAATTGATGGGCACAGTGGTGACAATTGATGGGCACAGTGGTGACAATTGATGGTACAGTGGCTGCGTTTAATGGCATGGCACAGTGGTGACAATTGATGGGCACAGTGGCGATAAATGTTGGCACAGTGGCTGCGTTTGATGGCATGGCACAGTGATTGCGTTTGATGGCATGGCACAGTGGCTATGTTTAAAGACACAGTGGCTGCGTTTGATGGCACAGTGGCTGCGTTTGATGGCATGCACAGTGGCGACAATTGATGGGCACAGTAGCAACAATTGATGGGCACAGTGGTGACAATTGATGGGCACAGTGGTGACAATTGATGGTACAGTGGCTGCGTTTAATGGCATGGCACAGTGGTGACAATTGATGGGCACAGTGGCGATAAATGTTGGCACAGTGGCTGCGTTTGATGGCATGGCACAGTGATTGCGTTTGATGGCATGGCACAGTGGCTGCATTTGCCATGGCACAGTGGCGACAATTGATGACACAGTGGCACGGTGGCTGCGTTTGATGGCACAGTGGCTGTGTTTGATTGCATGGCACAGTGGTTGCGTTTGATGGCATGGCACAGTGGGCACAGTAGCGACAATTGATGGGCACAGTGGTGACAATTGATGGGCACAGTGGCGATAAATGATGGCACAGTGGCTGCATTTGATGGCATGGCACAGTGGCTGCGTTTGATGGCATGGCACAGTGGCTGCGTTTGCCATGGCACAATGGTGACAACTGATGGGCACTGTGGCGACAATTGATGGCACCGTGGCGACAATTGATGGCACAGTGGCTGCGTTTGATGGCATGGCACAGTGGCGACAATTGATGGGCACAGTGGCGACAATTGATGGGCACAGTGGCTGCGTTTATTGGCATGGCACAGTGGTGACAATTGATGGGCACAGTGGCGATAAATGATGGGAACAGTGGCTGCATTTGATGGCATGGCACAGGACATGTGTGGTCACCTTGGCATTCTGTAAGCACAATATTCATGTATCATACAACATGCTTGGTGGATCATGTCACAGCACAACTCAATGGGGCAAAGTTAGTGGCACAACGAAGGGCTCTGTCACGCGGGCGGACCGTATGTCCGCTTTCTCACCCATCCGTTTACAGATGAAAAAGGGACATACATTGGTCCCTATGAGATTGCGGGCGATGACACCCGATCTCACCCGGGTCCACAACCCTCAGATTCTGCAGACAGAGGAAAATCCTATTTCTCCTTCCGTCTGCGGATCGGGATCGGGTGAACATGGACTGACGGTCAGTGTTCATCCCATCCCCCCCATAGGGGAGAGCGGAGATCTGACAGGGCGCTCCCTGAACAGTGTGCGGCGATCGCCCTGTCATCCGCCGGCTCAGCGGAGGTTCACGGGACGAATCATCACGGATCAGTCCCGTGTGAGAGAGGCCCATCTCCAGTGTTGCAAGTAACGGCGTTTAAATAAACGCCGTTACGTAACGATTGGCCTCCTGCGGGTAACTAGCAATCTACCTGATTACTTTTACCCTCTCGGCAACGCCGTTCCCACTACACGGGCGGCGTTACCGAGATTACATTGAGCGCGCGGGTGGGGGGGCAGACTCTGGGATCGTCGTCTGACTGAGTGATGATGAATGATCACTGTCAGGGCCGGCGGGATGGAGTGGCCAGTGTGGATTGTGATTGGGCGAGGAGGGTCACATGATGACTGCACTGTTCTTCTTGTCTCTGATTCAATTAGTCGCCGCGGGTCATGTGTCGGACTCGTGAGTGACTCGTCGTCGTGGGTGGGTGGCACTGGCGCATGCACGCGCCTGGAGTTTCCCGCCCGCGGCCGCCTGGCGCTCAACTCAGAGTCCTCCTCATCCTCACCTGCTGTGACTTCACCTGACTGGTCTGAGTCACTCAGTCACAATCCAGCCGCCGACATCTCCCGTCCCCCGCGGTCCCGCGGAGGCTCTGCTCCACCACCGTTCGCGGTCGGCGCCGCGGTCCGGGATACCTCCAGTCCTGTCTGACTCCTGTCCTCCTGAGCTAGAGCGCAAGCAGACAGTCACAGTGACAGTGAGTGACACACAGCAGCACCGGAACCGACCGACTGTGGCCCCTGCGCAGCCAGAGCCAGGTGAGGAGCCGAGGATTGGATTGGGGGAGGGGGGGGGGAGTCTAAGGCCTTAGGCCTGGTGTGGCGATTGGCGAAATATGAAGTTTGTGCTGCACTGCTGCTGCTTACTGGCTGTGCTGCACTGATATTGCTTGTAAGCTTAAAAGACTCCAATTATCTGTCTATATAACAGCCTGTTATATATTTATAGACAGATAATTGGAGTCTTTTAAGCAATATCAGCAGTCAGTCAGCTCAGCCAGTATAGCACAAAGTTCAGATTTCGCCACACCAGGCCTAAGGCCTAGTAAGAAATATTATTCCAGAGGGGGTGAAGCTGAGTCTGACCGTGACCATACACTGTACAAATTTGCGCCAAATGCGGGGGCGCGTGCGTGCACGCTAATACGGGTTTTGGCGCCATTTCCTCTTTAAAACCCACGAGCAGCACTGATGCAGTGCTGTCTGATCTGCAGCTGTATTCCTGTTACCTGTTTACCCTATACCGACCCGGCTCTGCTTGACTACCCGAACCTCTCCAACCCTTGACCTTTGGCGTGTTTGACCTTGCTCACCTGATTTGCCTATCTGCTGCCGGACCCCTTTGCCTGAACCTGTGACTACGCATCAGCCTTTGTATCCACTACCTGATTGCCTGTTGTGACCCGGCCTGTCTGACTCCGCTTCTGCCTGTTGTTCTTAACCCGGCTTGCCTCACCAGCTCCTGTTGCCGCTGTACCAGTATCCCCAGCTTCTGGTTGCTGATCCGCTGCTCCTGCTCCAACCCACCTCGGTTCCAGCCGCTCCTGAAGGATCACCATCCAGCGCCTGACTTCCACCATCACTCCGGCACTCCTACCTCGCTGCACTCCAGACCTGCTGTCCACACTTCAGTAAGGGCCCTTTCACACGGGTGCGTTTTTGCCGCATTTTCGCTGTAAAAATAGCGCTATTAAAACGCTCCCCATGCCCCCTCCATTGAAATGAATTAAAAACCGATGTAAAAACGGAGCGTTAAAACACCGCGATTTTAATTCATTTCATTGGAGAGGGGCATGGGGAGACGTGGCAAAAACGCACCCGTGTGAAAGGGCCCTAACTCGCAAGCCAGGGCTGTAAGAGAGGCCTTCTCCTGCAACTAGGCTCTGATTACCAGGTACGTTCGCAGGTACTCCTGCTGATACTCCCATTCACAGGGAAGATAAGTGTACTGCTCTCCCTTTGCTGACACTTCCCTGCACAACCCTTCACTGGGAAGATCAGTGTACTGCTCTCCCTCATGCTGATACTCCCCTGCACAGCTCTTTCCCGGGAGAATCAGTGTACTGTTCACCCTCTGCCTCCTGCTGATCCTCCCCTGCACAGCTCTTCACCGGGAAGATCAGCATACTCCTCTCCCTCCTGCTGAAACTTCCCTGTACAGCTCTTCATTGGGAAGATCAATGTACTGCTCTCCCTCTGCATCTTGCTGACACTTCCCTGCACAGCTCTTTACTGGGAAGATCAGTGTACTGCTCTCCCTCTGCCTCCTGCCAACATGCCCCCCCTGCCCAGCACACACACAGACATTTTGCATTTCTATTTCAGGCTGAATTGTTTTACATGGTAAGTATGTACTTATATGTACTACATATTCTGTGCATGCTGGATTGACATGAAAGGAGAGAAATTGTATAAAATTGGTTATTTATTTGTACAATGTGGTAACTGATCTGCACTTTTATTATATTTACAAACAATAAAAATACAATATATATAAATTACACATAGAATACGATGGAGGCAGTATGGATTGTCCACAGTATCCCTGTATATACCTCCTAACAAAGTCTTGGTCTACCCTGATCAGTAGGGGGCACTGTACTTTGATGTTTCAGTGAATAAATCTTATACAAAATTGAAATATTTAAAATGGGATTTTTGTACACAAAGTCCTTTCCTTGGAGCCCAATGAAGGACACAGAAGTCCTTAAAGTGGAACTTTGCCCTAAAGTGGGAAGCCGGCCCGTGAAGCCGCAAGGAGTCATAGCTGGCTTCCAGCCAGGATTTTAAAATGCCAGGATTTTACACTCAATGGGGTAGATTCAGTAAGAAATTGCGTCTGCGTATCCATAGATACGCAGCGCAATTGCTTAGTTGCGCCGGCGTATCGACTTTTCTGTATTCAGAAAGCTTGATACGCCGACTGCAGCCTAAGATATGACTGGCATAAGGCTCTTATGCCGTCGTATCGCAGGCTGCATTCTTACGATGGCCGCTAGGTGGCGTTCAGCGTAGAGTATGCAAATTGCATACTCACGCCGATTCACAACCGTACGCGCGCCCTGCGTTCGCATTTTACGTCGTTTGCGTTCGTCGGTTTCTGCGCAAGGCTGCCCATGCTATTAGCAGGGGCAGCCAATGCTAAGTATACCCGTCGTTCCCGCGTCGCGATTTTTAAAAATTACGTCGTTTGTGTAAGTGAATCGTGAATGGCGCTGGACGCCATTTACGTTCACGTTGAAGCAAATGACGTCCTTGCGACGTAATTTACCGCAATGCACGTCGGGAAAGTTTCCCGACGGAGCATGCGCACTACGTTCGGCGCGGGAACGCGCCTAATTTAAATGATCCACGCCCCCTACGGGATCAACACATACATTACGCCGCAACACATACATTACGCCACCGTAAATAAGGGCGCAAGTTCTTTCTGAATACAGAACTTGCGCCCAAAGTTACAGCGGCGTAACGTATCGGGGATACGTTACGCCAGCAGAAAGATCCGCTGATCTTTCTGAATCTGGCCCTATAACTTTTGCACAAACCAATCAATATACGCGTATTGCGTTTTTCTTTTCTTTTTACAAAAAATATGTAGAAGAATACGTATCGGCCTAAACTGAGGAAAAAAAATATTTTTTTTATATATTTTTGGGGGATATTTATTATAGTAAAAAGTTAAAAAAAAATGTTTTTTTTTTCTCAAAATTGTCGCTCTATTTTTGTTTATAGAGCAAAAAATAAAAACCGCAGAGGTGATCAAATACCACCAAAAGAAAGCTCTATTTGTGAAAAAAAAAGAAAGGATGTCAATTTTGTTTGGGAGCCACGTCACATTTCCGTTAAAGCGACGCAGTGCCGAATCGAGAAAAGGTGCTCTGGTCAAATGGTCCGGGGCTTAAGTGGTTAAAATGCTGGGAATCTCTACCCATTGTCTCAGGGCACAGGCTGGCACTCTGTATTCCTTGTCCCAGGATACAGGCTGGAGTAATATACTCATTGCCTCAATTCACAGGCTGTGATTTATGGGGTCTGAATGGATTTCTCATTGGGGGAAATATACACACTGGGGTAGATTCAGAGAGCAATTACGCCTGCGTATCCATAGATACGCAGCGTAATTGCTAAGTAGCGCCGGCGTATCTACTTTCTGTATTCAGAAAGCTAGATACGCCGACTTTAGCCTAAGATACGACTGGCATAAGTCTCTTATGCCGTCGTATATTAGGGTGCATTCTGCCGCTGGCCGCTAGGTGGCGTTCCCGTAGTTGTCAGCGTAGAGTATGCAAATTGCATACTTACGCTGATTCACAAACGTACGCGCGCCCGACGGTAGTTTTTTACGTCGTTTGCGTACGTCCGTTTCGTCGTAAGGCTGCTCCTGCTATTAGGAGGCGCAGCCAATGGTAAGTATGGACGTCGCTCCCGCGTCGCGATTTTCAAGTTTTACGTTGTTTGCGTAAGTCGTCCGTGAATGGCGCTGGACGCCATTTACGTTCACGTCGAAGTCAATGACGTCCTTGCGACGTCATTTACCGCAATGCACGTCGGGAACATTTTGGGACGGCGCATGCGCGGTACATTCGGCGCGGGAACACGCCTAATTTAAATGATCCACGCCCCTACGCGATCATTTGAATTATGCACGCTTACGCCGGCCCCTTTTACGCTACGCCGCCGCAAATTTACAGGCAAGTGCTTTGTGAATCAAGCACTTGCCTGTAAAACTTGCGGCCGCGTAACGTAAATGTCATACGTTACGCCGCCGCAGTTTTGCGCGCCCCTACCTGAATCTGGCCCCAGGACTATGTCTAGTTCCATAAATTATAAAATATGTCAGGGAGTGTGAAATGCATGCAATGTCATCCTATAGAAGATCTACTGAGTAATGTTGGAGGTCACACTATCAGACGGAACGTCTCCTGTTTAAACACAGGAGAAGCCACGGCTGGGGGTACTCTGCCCGGAGAACACAGTCTGGGGCCTCAGAAGAGTTATTATGCCACCCCAGGGTAGTGTCAAGACAGAGGCAGTGTGGCCGGCTAACTATAAATATGTAAAGTATATAATAAATGATATAACATATATCATAACATCACATGATATTTAGTGTAAGGCACACAGGAAGGAACAGCTTTTTTAGCGCTCCAGCGGAATGCTCCTTCCGTATGGTACAAGTCCATGATTGGTTAATACGGTCCAGCAGCATCCACAGACACCTCCGACTACGGGACTTGAATCTGCAGCTCGTCCTCATCGGGGTCACTTCCCATTTCTCCAGTATCATCGCTCCCGAAACGAGACGTGTGGAGCTTCCCAAACATTTGTGTGTTCTGCTGACGGCGCAGCCTACAGACAGACAGAGAATTAGACAATGAATAATAAACTACATGTGTAAGGAGAGGCCTCCATATCTGGAACAAAGAGTTCCAGCAGTCTATATATGTACTTAAGTAGGTGTCCCCTGACCCCCCCAATACACATACAGAAAGGTAGGTAGGTGCCCCTGACCCCCACAGTCTGTGCCGAGTACCAGTCAAAGTACAAAGAGGTAGGTGCTCCATGACCATCAATACATTCATAGAGCGGTAGGTGCCCCCACTATCCCCCAATAGACATATAAATAAGTGGGTGCCCCCTGACCCCAATACTTGTACAGAGAGGTAGGTGCCCTCTAACCCCCACCATCTATGCCAATTACCAGTCCAAGTACAGAGAGGTAGGTGCCCTCTAACCCCCACCATCCATGCCCATTACCAGTCCAAGTACAGAGAGGTAGGTGCCCTCTAACCCCCACCATTCGTACCCATCACCAGTCCAAGTACAGAGAGGTAGGTGCCCTCTTACCCCAACCATCTGTGCCCATCACCAGTCCAAGTACAGAGAGGTAGGTGCCCTCTAACCCCCACCATCCGTACCCATCACCAGTCCAAGTACAGAGAGGTAGGTGCCCTCTAACCCCAACCATCCGTGCCCATCACCAGTCCAAGTACAGACTGCCATCGGTGCCCCTGACCCCCCACAGTCTGTACCGAGCACCAGTCCAAGTACAAAGAGGTAGGTGCTCCATGACCATCAATACATGTATAGAGCAGTAGGTACCCCCACTATCCCCCAATAGATGTATAAAGAGGTAGATGCTCTATGACCATCAATACATGCATAGAGCGGTAGGTGCCCCCACTATCCCCCAATACACGTATAAATAAGTGGGTGCCCCCTGACCCCAATACATGTACAGAGAGGTAGGTGCCCTCTAACCCCCACCGTCCGTGCCCATTACCAGTCCAAGTACAAAGAGGTAGGTGCTCCATGACCATCAATACATGTACAGAGAGTTAAGTGCTCCCAACCCCACAGACTGTGCCCATCATTAGTCCACATATATAGAGAGGTAGGTGCCCCCGACCCTCAATAAACATACAGAGAAGAAGTCCACAGTTGGGGGGGGGGGGGGTTTACTAAAACTGGAGCACACAGAATCTGGTGCTGCTGTGCATTGTAGCCAATCAGCTTCTAACTTCAGCTTGTTTAATTAGGCTTTGACAATAAAACCTGGAAGCTGATTGGTTTCTGTGCAGAGCTGCACCAGTTTTTGCACGCTCCAGTTTTAACAAGTCTCCCCCAATGTGTCCGACACCAGTTCACATACTGAGAGGTAGGTGTCTTGTCTTCCTTGACCCCCAACATGCGTACAGATAGGTAGGTGCCCCCTCACCACCACAGTCTGTGCCTTATAGTAGTCCATGTACACAGGCCCGTCACTACAGGACAGGCAAAACAAACAATTGCTTGGGGCCCCCGAGCTAGCCTGGGGCCCCCAACTTCCCCTTCCCGGGCTGTAGCGTGGCCGAGCTCCTCTTCCTTCCTCCTGGAGTCCTGTCAGTCCGGCCGGGTACCGTGCACACTGAGTGCTCACTTCCTTTCAGCCCGGCCAGGAAGACAGGAAACTGACTCTCCTGTACCACACAATACCCGGCCCGGGCACTATCTGATAGGGGACTGGGCAAGAGGAGCTTGGCCATGCTACAGCGGCAGCCTACAGGGAAAAAGGGGAGGTAAGAATAGAAAAAAAAAATTAGTGTAGCGTTAACGTTGGCTTTGCATGGGGGGGTGCTTGGGGCCCCCATTTTGCTTGGGGCCCCCCATATTCCTTCAAACGGCCCTGCATGTAGAGGGGTAGGTGACCCCAATACGCTACTTACCGTGACTGTAAATGCTCAAATTGAACTTGCAGGTTCTCGTTCAGCTCTGTCTGCTCATCCAGAGATCTCTGCAGCTTGCGTGTTTGGTTCTGGGACTCATCTAGCTGCAAGAAGAGCACCATTGGCTGTTATTGGAAGGACATGCCCCCACCACCTCTCCATCCCCCTCCCCCACTCATGGGGTTCCTTGTAGTATGACAGAAGATTATCTCCCATGACAATAACATGGGGCTCCATCTGCTGAAAATGCTAGTTACCTGATCCTCATACTGATCCCTAGGCTTCTATACTTTGGGCCACTGACCCAGAACAAGCATTCCGATCAGAAAAGAAGTTATCTGTATCCTTGTTCTAGGTCACTGACCCCCCCTGGATCAGCAGGACGGTCAGGCACATAGCTTCAGAAGATGTCACTAATGACAGGACATGATTCCAGCTGCTCCAACCTTCCTTGTAGCTACCTGGTCCTCTGCCTGGCCCAGCTCCTTCTTCAGTTCCTCCACCCTGAGGCGCAGTTTCTTCACTTCCACCTCAAGTTGCTCCACCCTGCGGTTGGCATGAGTGAGCTCCGCGGTTTTCTCGTGGTGTTGTTTCTTCAGTTTGGTGTGGCCGTGCCGCAGATCAGATAGTTCCTACAACACACAGAAAATCTGGTTATAATCTATTCCCTTCACTTTCTGTATACACGCAGTATTGGGGATTACACTGTACCAATGTGCCAGACAGACATTGGCAGTATAACCCGTGTAGATACACATAGAAAAAAAATGGTAAATTTAAGGCCCACTGTGTCGGGTGTGAAGGATGAATTACCGTATACAATTAAATTGATGAATGTAAAAAGGGAGGGGTCTGGGGCGCTTAGGCGCCCTCTGTGTCTGCTATGAGTAATGATATAATGGCATGCGGTTAATGTAGGGCACTTTTCAGGAACTCTTTAGCCGGCACTGTGTTATTGATCCGTCTCTGGAATGTTTCTACTCATCGGAGAGGAAATGATTTCATGGGTGTATGCACGGGAGGGGGGAGAATAGTGTCGATTGGCCAGTCCTGGCAGTAACGGGATCTCACCTTGTTCATTCCCCAATTCCCAGCAGTAACCAAATCTCAACTTGTTCATTCCCCAATCTCAGCAGTGACCGGATCTCATCTTGTTTATTCCCAGTAGTGACAGGATCTCACCTTGTTCATTCCCTAATTCCCAGCAGTGACAGGATCTCACCTTGTTCATTCCCTAATTCCCAGCAGTGATAGGATCTCACCTTGTTCATTCCCTAATTCCCAGCAGTGATAGGATCTCACCTTGTTCATTCCCTAATTCCCAGCAGTGATAGGATCTCACCTTGTTCATTCCCTAATTCCCAACAGTGACCGGATCTCATCTTGTTCATTCCCTAATTCCCAGCAGTGACAGGATCTCACCTTGTTCATTCCCTAATTCCCAGCAGTGACAGGATCTCACCTTGTTCATTCCCTAATTCCCAACAGTGACCGGATCTCATCTTGTTCATTCCCCAACAGTGACCGCATCTCACCTTGTTCATTCCCTAATTCCCAGCAGTGACCGCATCTCACCTTGTTCATTCCCTAATTCCCAGCAGTGACCGGATCTCATCTTGTTCATTCCCTAATTCCCAGCAGTGACAGGATCTCATCTTGTTCATTCCCCAATCTCAGCAGTGACAGGATCTCAGCTTGTTCATTCCCTAATTCCCAGCAGTGACAGGATCTCATCTTGTTCATTCCCTAATTCCCAGCAGTGACCGGATCTCATCTTGTTCATTCCCTAATTCCCAGCAGTGACAGGATCTCATCTTGTTCATTCCCTAATTCCCAGCAGTGACCGGATCTCATCTTGTTCATTCCCTAATTCCCAGCAGTGACAGGATCTCATCTTGTTCATTCCCTAATTCCCAGCAGTGACAGGATCTCATCTTGTTCATTCCCCAAACTCAGCAGTGACTGGATCTCAGCTTGTTCATTCCCTAATTCCCAGCAGTGACCGGATCTCATCTTGTTCATTCCCCAAACTCAGCAGTGACTGGATCTCATCTTGTTCATTCCCTAATTCCCAGCAGTGACAGGATCTCACCTTGTTCATTCCCTAATTCCCAGCAGTGACCGGATCTCATCTTGTTCATTCCCTAATTCCCAGCAGTGACAGGATCTCATCTTGTTCATTCCCTAATTCCCAACAGTGACCGGATCTCACCTGGTTAATTCACCAATTCCCAGCAGTCCACTGCCCACTCTTGGCAGTGACCAGATCTCATCTTGTTCATTCTGCGGTCTTGGCAGTGACCAGATCTCATCTTGTTCATTCTGCGGTCTTGGCAGTGACCAGATCTCATCTTGTTCATTCTGCGGTCTTGGCAGTGACCAGACCTCACCTTGTTTATCCCCCAGTACTGGCAGTGAACAGATCTCTCCTTGTTTATCCCCACAGTCCTGGTTTCACCTTTTTCGTTTCCTGAGTCCTGGCAGTGACCAGATCTCACCTTGTTCATTCCCCCTACTCCTGGCAGTGAACGGATCCTACCTTGTTCATTCCCCCTACTCCTGGCAGTGACCAGATCTCACCTTGTTCATTCCCCCTACTCCTGGCAGTGACCAGATCTCACCTTGTTCATTCCCCCTACTCCTGGCAGTGAACGGATCCTACCTTGTTCTTCTCAAAGAGCTCAGACTGGATGGACTTTAGGTCAGTGTCCAGGGCGCTGGCGGTCTGCCTCCTCTTACGGGTGAGCACCTCTTCCAAGTCCTGGATCTGAAGCCTCAGCTTCTTGTTTTCCCGTTCTAGATTGAGTTTGTCTGTTTCCAGCCTCTCCCGGCGGCCCCACTCCTCTGCATTCTCTGCCTGGAGACCCTCCATCTGAGTAAGAAGACACAAAATTAGAGATCCAGTACAATGCCAGCACGGCCCATCTATCACCATAACAACTCCAGACACTTACCTCAGCTCGGAGCTCCGCCAGCTTCTTATCCATGCTGGAGCGAACACCCAATTCATCCTGCAGGTCCTCCGAGATCCGTCCGAGCTCATCCTGGTGGCGCTCCTGAAGGAGAGAGAGCTGTGGAGAGATACTGGATATTAGATCTCTGCACTTAATTGACTTCATCCAAGGGAGCTGTGGTGGCTCAACGCGATTGGCACTGCGCTGACAAGCCATTCACCTCTGCAGCTAGAGGTTCGGATCCCGGTCTCGGCTTCATGTGAATTGAGTTTGGTGGTCTCAGCCCGGCTCCCGGTGGGTGTGCTATGCAGGGTTAGCCTGTGCTTAGTATGCCCACCCCCCTCCCACAAAAACCACCACACCTACACACGCACTCTAAATTGGGTTAACACACTCACATTGACCACGCGGTCTCTAAAAGAGAGGCGAAGGACTAATGGGGCTGGTTGAGCGGGCTAATCCTCTCACTCCCTTATAGGGAGTCCCTCTGCCCCGTTGGGCTTCAAAGCGGAGCAGGTAGGGCGGGCTGTGTGGGAGGACCCCCTCACACACCCACCATTGCCACCCGGGGCATGGAGAAAGGTGGCAGATTGCCTCTGGGGGAGGCCTGCCTACTCCCAACTCCTGCAGTCCGGCACCTCTCTCGAGTACACGCACAAAAATACACTTTAAAAAAAAAAAAAAAAAAAAAAATAAAAAAAAAAAAAAAAAAAAAAAAAATTGACTTCATCCATTCATATTCTTGTATAAAGTATAACTAGCTCTCTTTAACGTAAACACATTTCACCTTGGTGTAGATGGAGGCAGCCATACCACACAACACATATACAGCCTCTTCTTCCTGCTCAGTGACTACTGCTCTTCTTTCAGGATAAGCCAATGGGCCATGATCTGATCATATCATGGTTGTTCAGCAAGGATACTGACTGCACTGACATTCTACCACTAGGGGGAGCACCTCCAACTGGGAGAATGTTAAAGGAAAGATGAGAGTCCCTCTGGAGTGACAATAACTGTGACCCGAGTCTCACCTGTGTCATCACATCCTGGCGGGACTTGTTCAGCTCCTCGCATTTCATCTTCCAGTGGCTGATCTCTCCCTCCATCTTCTCTATGGTCTTACTGAGAAGCGTCTTGTCTCTAATGAAGAGAAACCATTCATTAGAAGCAACCAAACAGATTTCATCTTCGTGACCTGAAGCAAGTCTTCCTTACCATGTCTGTCGCCAATCATGCCATTACAGGGAGCCATAATCAATAATGGCGCACATCAACAGCACTCTCTGCAGTCACAGCAAAGTACAAATGAATGCCATCCATGCATCATAACACACAAAAACAGATGCAGCACAGACGCACAGGTACCTGCAGACACAGAGCTGAGAGGGCGAAGCAGCAGGAAGAGGAGCCGGTCAGTAGGCGAATGAAGAGAGGAAGAAGAAGAGGAGTGATTAGTGGACAATCTTCCTATCACACGACAATCTGATTGGACAGACGGATGATGTTACATACAGTGGTAGGGGAGTCAACTCGTCTAATGCCAGGTATACCATCACAGTTCCACTAAGGTGGATGTAAACCTTTTAAAAAGGACTTTTGCAATGACAATAAGATGCTACACTTTATATCATTTTTAAAAATTGTAATAATTCCTGGTGCTCCTGCCATGGAAGTCTTCTTCCAGGCACTTCTTGTTATACGGGAACAACGCTCTGCTCCCGTCTCTCAGATGTTCTTCTGCGCTATCACCCGGGCCTGTCCTGGATGGTGCTCACCTCCCCCATCTCCTAGATGGTGCTCACCTCCCCCATCTCCTGGATGGTGCTCACCTCCCCCATCTCCTGGATGGTGCTCACCTGCCCCATCTCCTGGATGGTGCTCACCCCCCCCCCCCCCATCTCCTGGATGGTGCTCATCTCCCCCATCTCCTGGATGGTGCTCACCCCCCCCCCCCATCTCCTGGATGGTGCTCACCTCCCCCATCTCCTGGATGGTGCTCACCTCCCCCATCTCCTGGATGGTGCTCACCTCCCCCATCTCCTGGATGGTGCTCACCTCCCCCATCTCCTGGATGGTGCTCACCTCCCCCATCTCCTGGATGGTGCTCACCTCCCCCATCTCCTGGATGGTGCTCACCTCCCCCATCTCTTGGATGGTGCTCACCTCCCCCATCTCCTGGATGGTGCTCACATCTCCCATCTCCTGGATGGTGCTCACCTCCCCCATCTCCTGGATGGTGCTCACATCTCCCATCTCCTGGATGGTGCTCACCCCCCCCATCTCTTGGATGGTGTTCACCTCCCCCATCTCCTGGATGGTGCTCACCTCCCCCATCTCCTGGATGGTGCTCACCCCCCCCCCCCCCCCATCTCTTGGATAATACTCACTCCCCTCCTCCTGCCAAGGAAGTCCTTTTCCAGGCACTTCCTGTTATATGGGAACAACGCTCTGCTACCGCCTCTCAGCTGTTCTTCTGCGCTATCACCATGTCACCCGGGCTTTCAATGGAGACTACAAGTGGGTGTACCAACTCACATTACACAGCCATGGTTCGCTGTTGTAACTGTCAGGAAACTCGACCTTAGAAATGCTATTTAGCTATTGTGGTGCGGGTAGACAGAAAGTGGCTGCAGAAGTTCAGCAGCATAGAAATGGAACAAAAGAGGAAAAAAAAGGTGAAAACAAGATTTTAGAAAAAATAAAGATAATACAACACAGTCACTATAAATCTCCCCCATCACTTCAATGTATAAGCATGGTAAAGATTCACTACAGTCTTATGATGCTCACCTCCCCCATCTCCTGGATGGTGCTCACCTCCCCCATCTCCTGGATGGTGCTCACCTCCCCCATCCCAAGGATGGTGCGCACCTCACTACAGCCCTATGATGCTCACCTCCCCCATCTCCTGGATGGTGCTTACCTCCCCCATCTCCTGGATGGTGCTCACC
Organism: Rana temporaria; assembly: GCF_905171775.1. NCBI lineage: Eukaryota > Metazoa > Chordata > Amphibia > Anura > Ranidae > Rana > Rana temporaria. The sequence goes on from NC_053499.1 coordinate 142,190,012, forward strand.
TCCCCCATCTCCTGGATGGTGCTCACCTCCCCCATCTCCTGGATGGTGCTCACCTCCCCCATCTCCTGGATGGTGCTCACCTCCCCCATCCCAAGGATGGTGAGCACTTCACTACAGCCCTATGATGCTCGCCTCCCCCATCTCCTGGATGGTGCTTACCTCCCCCATCTCCTGGATTGTGCTCACCTCAATACAGCCCTATGATGCTCACCTCCACCATCTCCTGGGTGGGGCTCACCTCTCCCATCTCAAGGATGGTGCTCACCTCCCCCATCTCAAGGATGGTGCTCACCTCAATGCAGCCCTATGATGCTCACCCCCCCCCCCTCCATCTCAAGGATGGTGCCCACCTTCCCCATCTCCAGGATGGTGCTCACCGCCCCCATCTCCAGGATGGTGCTCACCTCAATACAGCCCTATGATGCTCACCCCCCCATCTCAAGGATGGTGCCCACCTCCCCCTTCTCAAGGATGGTGCCCACCTCCCCCATCTTAAGAATGGTGCCCACCTCCCCCTTCTCAAGGATGGTGCCCACCTCCCCCCTCTCAAGGATGGTGCCCACCTCCCCCATCTCAAGGATGGTGCCCACCTCCCCCTTCTCAAGGATGGTGCCCACCTCCCCCTTCTCAAGGATGGTGCCCACCTCCCCCTTCTCAAGGATGGTGCCCACCTCCCCCTTCTCAAGCATGGTGCTCACCTCCCCCATCTCAAGGATGGTTCTCACCTCCCCCATCTCGAGGATCATACTCACTCTCCTTTCATGGATTATACTCACTCTCTCTCCTTCAATAGAACCTTCTGACCTTCATCCAGCCTCAGCTTCAGCGCAGTGATCTTAGACACATCTTCATCGCTGGGCCCCACGTCATCCCAGGGCCTGGACCTTGGGCTACGGGATGGGCCTCCATTCTCTGGGAAAACTCCGTTCTCCACCTCCTAATAGGTAATAACAACAGAAGGTCATGTGGCAACCCAACTTTTCCTCAATCTGGATGGCGAGGGACATGGTCAGAAACACTGTGGGGAACAGTTTATTTTACTTCTTGTCCCCCTCCGACAGCAGGACAAATGAAAAGGGGGTGTCGAGGTCACTGGGGCAGGAAGTCAAATCTCTCCTAAGGCAGTGCACCCCACAGAGGTTCCTTTCTCATCCAATTTAAGGCAAAGGTTTTGGCTGATGAAGTGCTTTAAAACACAGTAAAGGGTTAGGTTACAGTCCCCTAACACAGTGGTCATCAACCCTATCCTCAGGGCCCACTAACAGGCCAGGTATTCAAGATAACTGAAATACATCACAGGTGATATCATTTGCCGCTCAGTGATTGCAGTATTCTAGTCTGCATCTACCCAAGGTAATACTTAAAACCTGGCCTGTTAGTGGGCCCTGAGGACAGGGTTGATAACCACTGCCCTAACAGACTACAGAAGAGGCTGGAAGTAGCTGAGCACCCATGATAATAATGGAATTGCACCAGCTACTTCCTTCTCCAGATCCTCAATGCTTTCCAAACCTCTTCATTACCACATGCCATATAGGGATTTTTGGAGCTCAGGGACAGCTGCATCTCTGCCCCCCCCCCCCCCGATCACTGTGTGAACTGTTCACTAAAGCAGAGAGTGCTGTAACCTACAGCAACCGCATTCCCATTCTTTGACTTCAGATGGCAGACGGCAGTTTCTGATTGATTTGGATTACTGCACTTTGCCTTAGGAAAAAAAACAGCTCCCCAGCATAGCCCACTCCATAGCCAGATTCTCAAAGGACTTACCACGGCGCAGCGCCATGTACGCCGTCGTAAGTCCGAATCCAACCCGTCGTATCTATGCGCCTGATTCTTAGAATCAGTTACGCATAGATATCCATTAGATCCGACAGGCGTAAGTCTCTTACGCCGTCAGATCTTAACTGCATTTTTTTTTTACCGCTAGGTGGCGCTTCCGTCGAATTCCGCGTCGAGTATGCAAATTAGCAAGATACGCAAATTCCCGAACGTACTCGCGGCCGACGCAGTAAAGTTACGACGTTTACGTTAGGCTTTTCCCGGCGTATAGTTGCCCCTGCTATATGAGGCATAAGTGCGGCGTAACAATGTTAAGTATGGCCGTCGTTCTTGCTTCCAAATTTGAAAAAGTTACGTCGTTTGCGTAAGTCGTCCGTCAATGGGGCTGGACGTCATTTACGGTCACGTCAAAACCAATGACGTCCTTGCGGCGTACTTTGGAGCAATGCACACTGGGAAATTCCACGGACGGCGAATGCGCCGTTCCGCAAAAATGTCGGGTCACAGTAGTTTTACAAAAAACACGCCCCCCTGATCCAAATTTGAATTAGGCGGGCTTACGCCGGCCGATTTACGCTACGCCGCCGCAACTTACGGAGCAAGTGCTTTGAGAATACAGCACTTGCCCGTGTAAGTTGCGGAGGCGTAACGTAAATCAGATACGTTACGCCCGCACAATTTTACGCGGCTGTACGTGAATCTGGGCCCCAGTGTCCAAGCACTATCCTCTGTACATCAGAATAGGCTCACCTTGGATCTGTGCGGTTTCTCAGCATCCACGTCTCGCACAGGTTCCTCAGTATCCTGGTCACCGGCTCCTTTTTTCCCTTGGAGTCTTTCTAGTTCCCTGCGGAGCTGCTCCGTCTCAGCAGTGGCCTCTTGGCGCTCCCTCTTCAAAGCACTCAACTCTTTGCTGAGAACCTCAAGCCGACCACGGAGCTGGACACCCTCCTCTCTGGCTTTGTTGCGTTCGGCTCTCACTTTGCTCCACTTTTCCCTCCAGTTGGCTGTACAGTCCGACCACCAGCGCATGGTCTTCTCCATCTGAGCCGCCCGCGCCCTGGCCTCCTCCAGCTCTCGCAGTCGAAGCTCCTCGCGGCTCTCCCAGTCCCCAGGCGGCATGGGAATCGGAGTCTGAGGGATGGGAGATGGCGGCAGGCTCTTTGGTGATGGTGAAAGGGAGTCAGGGTGATGCATGCGCTCGGGCTGGGCATTTCCCAAGCCGCAGAGGAGCTCCGAGCTTTGTAGCAGCAGAGGAGAGTCAAGGAGCCGGGGGCTTGGACCACTACTCTGACTCATCCTGGCCAATGATGGGTGGAATCCTTCTGTGCAGAATGATCTGTTGGGGGTTGTAATGGACGATGTGTGAAGTGGTGGCGGTAGATTAGGGGATGTTGCTACGGATAATTAATTGACGGGCGGGAATTAATCAGAGTTGTCTGAGGGGGACAGGCTCCTGGGCCCGGAGACGCTGCACCCCCTCAGACTGCAGAACAGTCCCAGTGACCAATCCTGAGCCACATCTGGTGGCGGCTTTTTGTATCCAATGTCAGCTGCGCGATGCCCTCCTGGAATGCGCCCGACACGCCATCAACACCACAGATGACTTCCACACCCTGAAGACAAAACACAAAGATCAATTAAAGGAGGTCACAGAGGTAAGTCCATATAACAATCTCACGGACATCACCAATCAGATTCAATGTGTATGGGCAGAATGGACTACATATATAACCTTCTAGTACCCCCAGATTAGATGGCACCAATCGGATCTAAGGGTGAGCTGAATGTCATCATCACCCCTCCTGCTTCCCCAGAGCAAACACCACCAATCAGATCTAATGTGTATGGATAAGGCGGGCTACTTATAAGCATTTCCCCTCCCCCAAGAAGAGATGGAACCAATCAGATCTGATATGTATGGGAAAGGTGAGCTACATACAATCTCCTCTCCATCTACTCCCCAACCAGAGCCACCAGGTGTGTACCCTCATGTGACAACTTTCCATCATCCCCTAATCCAGGTGTGTACCCTCATGTGACAACTTTCCATCATCCCCTAATCCAGGTGTGTACCTTCATCTGACAATTTCCCGTCATCCCATAATCCAGGTGTATACCCTCACCTGCCAATCTCCCATCATCCCCCTCTCCAGGTGTATACCCTCACCTGCCAATCTCCCATCATCCCCCTCTCCAGGTGTATACCATCACCTGACGACCTCCCATCATCCCCCTCTCCAGGTGTATACCATCACCCGACAACCTCCCATCATCCTTCTCTCCAGGTGTATACCATCACCTGATGACCTCCCATCATCCCCCTCTCCAGGTGTATACCATCACCTGACAACCTCCCATCATCCCCCTCTCCAGGTGTATACCATCACCCGACAACCTCCCATCATCCCCCTCTCCAGGTGTATACCATCACCTGACAACCTCCCATCATCCCTCTCTCCAGGTGTATACCATCGCCTGACAACCTCCCATCATCCTCCTCTCCAGGTGTATACCATCACCTGACAACCTCCCATCATCCCTCTCTCCAGGTGTATACCATCACCTGATGACCTCCCATCATCCCCCTCTCCAGGTGTATACCATCACCCGACAATCTCCCATCATCCCTCTCTCCAGGTGTATACCATCACCTGACGACCTCCCATCATCCCCCTCTCCAGGTGTATACCCTCACCTGACGACCTCCCATCATCCCCCTCTCCAGGTGTATACCATCACCCGACAACCTCCCATCATCCCCCTCTCCAGGTGTATACCATCACCCGACAACCTCCCATCATCCCTCTCTCCAGGTGTACAGGGAGTGCAGAATTATTAGGCAAATTTGTATTTTGACCACATCATCCTCTTAATGCATGTTGTCTTACTCCAAGCTGTATAGGCTCGAAAGCCTACTACTAATTAAGGATATTAGGTGATGTGCATCTCTGTAATGAGAAGGGGTGTGGTCTAATGACATCAACACCCTATATCAGGTGTGCATAATTATTAGTCAACTTCCTTTCCTTTGGCAAAATGGGTCAAAAGAAGGACTTGACAGGCTCAGAAAAGTCAAAAATAGTGAGATATCTTGCAGAGGGATGCAGCACTCTTAAAATTGCAAAGCTTCTGAAGCGTGATCATCGAACAATCAAGCGTTTCATTCAAAATAGTCAACAGGGTTGCAAGAAGCGTGTGGAAAAACCAAGGCGCAAAATAACTGCCCATGAACTAAGAAAAGTCAAGCGTGCAGCTGCCAAGATGCCACTTGCCACCAGTTTGGCCATATTTCAGAGCTGCAACATCACTGGAGTGCCCAAAAGCACAAGGTGTGCAATACTCAGAGACATGGCCAAGGTAAGAAAGGCTGAAAGACGACCACCACTGAACAAGACACACAAGCTGAAACGTCAAGACTGGGCCAAGAAATATCTCAAGACTGATTTTTCTAAGGTTTTATGGACTGATGAAATGAGAGTGAGTCTTGATGGGCCAGATGGATGGGCCCGTGGCTGGATTGGTAAAGGGCAGAGAGCTCCAGTCCGACTCAGACGCCAGCAAGGTGGAGGTGGAGTACTGGTTTGGGCTGGTATCATCAAAGATGAGCTTGTGGGGCCTTTTCGGGTTGAGGATGGAGTCAAGCTCAACTCCCAGTCCTACTGCCAGTTTCTGGAAGACACCTTCTTCAAGCAGTGGTACAGGAAGAAGTCTGCATCCTTCAAGAAAAACATGATTTTCATTCAGGACAATGCTCCATCACACGCGTCCAAGTACTCCACAGCGTGGCTGGCAAGAAAGGGTATAAAAGAAGAAAAACTAATGACATGGCCTCCTTGTTCACCTGATCTGAACCCCATTGAGAACCTGTGGTCCATCATCAAATGTGAGATTTACAAGGAGGGAAAACAGTACACCTCTCTGAACAGTGTCTGGGAGGCTGTGGTTGCTGCTGCACGCAATGTTGATGGTGAACAGATCAAAACACTGACAGAATCCATGGATGGCAGGCTTTTGAGTGTCCTTGCAAAGAAAGGTGGCTATATTGGTCACTGATTTGTTTTTGTTTTGTTTTTGAATGTCAGAAATGTATATTTGTGAATGTTGAGATGTTATATTGGTTTCACTGGTAAAAATAAATAATTGAAATGGGTATATTTTTTTTTTTTTTGTTAAGTTGTCTAATAATTATGCACAGTAATAGTCACCTGCACACACAGATATCCCCCTAAAATAGCTAAAACTAAAAACAAACTAAAAACTACTTCCAAAAATATTCAGCTTTGATATTAATGAGTTTTTTGGGTTCATTGAGAACATGGTTGTTGTTCAATAATAAAATTAATCCTCAAAAATACAACTTGCCTAATAATTCTGCACTCCCTGTATACCATCACCCGACAACCTCCCATCATCCCCCTCTCCAGGTGTATACCATCACCCGACAACCTCCCATCATCCCCCTCTCCAGGTGTATACCCTCACCTGACAACCTCCCATCATCCCCCTCTCCAGGTGTATACCATCACCCGACAACCTCCCATCATCCCCCTCTCCAGGTGTATACCATCACCCGACAACCTCCCATCATCCCCCTCTCCAGGTGTATACCATCACCCGACAACCTCCCATCATCCCCCTCTCCAGGTGTATACCATCACCTGACAACCTCCCATCATCCCCCTCTCCAGGTGTATACCATCACCTGACAACCTCCCATCATCCCCCTCTCCAGGTGTATACCATCACCTGACAACCTCCCATCATCCCCCTCTCCAGGTGTATACCATCACCCGACAACCTCCCATCATCCCTCTCTCCAGGTGTATACCATCACCTGACAACCTCCCATCATCCCCCTCTCCAGGTGTATACCATCACCCGACAACCTCCCATCATCCCCCTCTCCAGGTGTATACCATCACCCGACAACCTCCCATCATCCCCCTCTCCAGGTGTATACCATCACCCGACAACCTCCCATCATCCCTCTCTCCAGGTGTATACCATCACCTGACAACCTCCCATCATCCCCCTCTCCAGGTGTATACCATCACCCGACAACCTCCCATCATCCCCCTCTCCAGGTGTATACCATCACCTGACGACCTCCCATCATCCCCCTCTCCAGGTGTATACCATCACCTGATGACCTCCCATCATCCTCCTCTCCAGGTGTATACCATCACCCGACAATCTCCCATCATCCCCCTCTCCAGGTGTATACCATCACCCGACAACCTCCCATCATCCCCCTCTCCAGGTGTATACCCTCACCTCCCATTGTCCCTCTCTCCAGGTGTATACCATCACCTGACAATCTCCCATCGTCCCCCTCTCCAGGTGTGTACAGTCACCTGACAATCTCCTACCGTCCCCCTCTCCAGGTGAAGTCACGTCTCCCCAGGGCAATCTGGAAATCTGAGAAAAAGAGATTTTGCTGTCAGCAGCCAGGAGGAATGCACACCGTGTATAAAACACCCCCTACAGACACTGTGCTCAGGGGGCTGGGCTCCTATAGGCTCCATGCTGTGGGGTGGGCTTCTGGGCCCCTATAGATTCTATTCTGGGGGGGGAGGGGGTTGGGCCCCTACAGACACTGTGCTGGGCCCTACAGATCCTGTGCTCAGGGGGCTGGGCTCCAAGCTCTTCTGGGCCCCTATAGATTCTATTCTGGGGGTGGGTCCTTACAGACGCTGTGCTGGGCCCCTATAGATTCTATTCTGGGGGTGGGTCCTTACAGACGCTGTGCTGGGCCCCTATAGATTCCATTGTGGGGGGGGGCTCTTCATTCTCACCCGCAGGATAACAATTGCTCTGCTGCAAATCCTCCTTCAAGAAATAATGAGAAGCATCTGCAGGAAACGTTCCCACAATGCCTTGCAGCAACGCTTGGGGTTCCCAGATGTTCCGTCATTCCTCCCCTTCATGTGGCTTGGCGTCCTTCCTGCCTCATAGCGAGCAATATGACGTCAGTATACACTGCGCTGTGCACGTGCGCTGGAGATGTCAGGATAACAGCCGTACCCCCGTATTCTCACCCCGGGAGATTGTGTCGCCCATAACAGCCAATCAGGTGCATTCCCTAAAGAAGGTCCAATGGGATCGGTTTGGTTTTCAGAAGTCACCTGACTTCAGATAATCGCCATTGGTAGATCCGGCCTCACACTCACAATGTGTATTGGTGCGCCAATCTGATTGGGCTTTGTTTCAGGTGCAAACGCAATATTCTCCACGCCCACTTTCCTGAAATCGGCGATTCGGTAATCCTGGGAGGACCACAGGCTGGGAACCGAGGAAATGTCACCAGCACACCGCGAGGAAATGTCACCAGCACACCGCGAGGAAATGTCACCAGCACACCGCGAGGAAATGTCACCAGCACACCGCGAGGAAATGTCACCAGAACACCGCAAGGAAATGTCACCAGCACACCGCCAGGAAATGTCACCAGCACACCGCGAGGAAACGTCACCAGCACACCGCCGAGGAAATGTCACCAGCACACCGCCGAGGAAATGTCACCAGCACACCGCCAGGAAATGTCACCAGCACACCGCCAGGAAATGTCACCAGCACACCGCCAGGAAATGTCACCAGCACACCGCCAGGAAATGTCACCAGCACACCGCAAGGAAATGTCACCAGCACACCGCCAGGAAATGTCACCAGCACACCGCCAGGAAATGTCACCAGCACACCGCCAGGAAATGTCACCAGCACACCGCCAGGAAATGTCACCAGCACACCGCAAGGAAATGTCACCAGCACACCGCAAGGAAATGTCACCAGCACACCGCCAGGAAATGTCACCAGCACACCGCGAGGAAATGTCACCAGCACACCGCCAGGAAATGTCACCAGCACACCGCAAGGAAATGTCACCAGCACACCGCCAGGAAATGTCACCAGCACACCGCCAGGAAATGTCACCAGCACACCGCCAGGAAATGTCACCAGCACACCGCCAGGAAATGTCACCGGCACACCGCCAGGAAATGTCACCAGCACACCGCAAGGAAATGTCACCAGCACACCGCAAGGAAATGTCACCAGCACACCGCAAGGAAATGTCACCAGCACACCGCCAGGAAATGTCACCAGCACACCGCCAGGAAATGTCACCAGCACACCGCCAGGAAATGTCACCAGCACACCGCCAGGAAATGTCACCAGCACACCGCCAGGAAATGTCACCGGCACACCGCGAGGAAATGTCACCGGCACACCGCGAGGAAATGTCACCGGCACTCCGCGAGGAAAATGTCACCAGCACACCGCCAGGAAATGTCACCAGAACACCGCAAGGAAATGTCACCAGCACACCGCGAGGAAATGTCACCAGCACACCGCCAGGAAATGTCACCGGCACACCGCGAGGAAATGTCACCAGCACTCCGCGAGGAAATGTCACCGGCACACCGCGAGGAAACGTCACCGGCACACCGCGAGGAAATGTCACCAGCACATCGCAAGGAAACGTCACCAGCACACCGCGAGGAAACGTCACCAGCACACCGCGAGGAAACGTCACCAGCACACCGCGAGGAAATGTCACCAGCACTCCGCGAGGAAATGTCACCAGCACACCGCGAGGAAATGTCACCAGCACACCGCGAGGAAATGTCACCAGCACACCGCGAGGAAATGTCACCAGCACACCGCGAGGAAATGTCACCAGCACACCGCGAGGAAATGTCACCAGCACACCGCGAGGAAATGTCACCAGCACACCGCGAGGAAAATGTCACCAGCACACCGCGAGGAAATGTCACCAGCACACCGCCAGGAAATGTCACCGGCACACCGCGAGGAAATGTCACCAGCACACCGCGAGGAAATGTCACCAGCACACCGCGAGGAAACGTCACCAGCACACCGCGAGGAAACGTCACCAGCACACCGCCAGGAAATGTCACCAGCACACCGCCAGGAAATGTCACCAGCACACCGCGAGGAAATGTCACCAGCACACCGCGAGGAAATGTCACCAGAACACCGCAAGGAAATGTCACCAGCACACCGCAAGGAAATGTCACCAGCACACCGCAAGGAAATGTCACCAGCACACCGCCAGGAAATGTCACCAGCACACCGCGAGGAAATGTCACCAGCACACCGCGAGGAAATGTCACCAGCACACCGCGAGGAAACGTCACCAGCACACCGCGAGGAAACGTCACCAGCACACCGCGAGGAAATGTCACCAGCACACCGCCAGGAAATGTCACCAGCACACCGCCAGGAAATGTCACCAGCACACCGCGAGGAAATGTCACCAGCACACCGCCAGGAAATGTCACCAGCACACCGCGAGGAAATGTCACCAGCACACCGCCAGGAAATGTCACCAGCACACCGCCAGGAAATGTCACCAGCACACCGCGAGGAAATGTCACCAGCACACCGCCAGGAAATGTCACCAGCACACCGCCAGGAAATGTCACCAGCACACCGCGAGGAAATGTCACCAGAACACCGCGAGGAAAATGTCACCAGCACACCGCCAGGAAATGTCACCAGCACACCGCGAGGAAACGTCACCAGCACACCGCCAGGAAATGTCACCAGCACACCGCCAGGAAATGTCACCAGCACACCGCCAGGAAATGTCACCAGCACACCGCCAGGAAATGTCACCAGCACACCGCCAGGAAATGTCACCAGCACACCGCGAGGAAATGTCACCAGAACACCGCGAGGAAATGTCACCAGCACACCGCGAGGAAATGTCACCAGCACACCGCGAGGAAACGTCACCAGCACACCGCGAGGAAATGTCACCAGCACACCGCGAGGAAATGTCACCAGCACACCGCCAGGAAATGTCACCAGAACACCGCGAGGAAATGTCACCAGCACACCGCCGAGTCTTCACAACGGGTCTAAAGCTTAATTTTCATGGCACACAAAAGGCCGGGCCCCGAAACATCGGCGTGTGTGCGCCGAGCGACCAGAAAATACGGCTCGCGAGGAATCCTTGGTGTGCTGGTGACATTTCTTCACTGACCAGCAGAGGGCGCAGGAAGTTATGAGCTGTCAGAATTTCTGGCAGGATCAACACTTCCAATGGTAGAATTACAGAGGCCAGAAAAGAGTGGCGTGTACTCCCCTCCCCCTCCAGCATTGGAATCCTCTTCAGTATTTGACACTTCTGGGAGTGTCAGAGAATGTAACACACCCACCTACCCCCGTACTATGCACCCCCCTGGTACTATACACCCCCGTACTATACACCCCCCCGGTACTATACACCCCCTCCGGTACTATACACCCCCCCGTACTATACACCCCTCCCCCGGTACTATACACCCCCCTGTACTATACACCCCCCGCACTATACACCCCCCGTACTATACACCCCCCCGGTACTATACACCCCCTCCGGTACTATACACCCCCCCGTACTATACACCCCTCCCCCGGTACTATACACCCCCCTGTACTATACACCCCCCGTACTATACACCCCCCGTACTATACACCCCCCCGGTACTATACACCCCCTCCGGTACTATACACCCCCCCGTACTATACACCCCTCCCCCGGTACTATACACCCCCCTGTACTATACACCTCCCGTACTATACACCCCCCGTACTATACACCCCCCCCGTACTATACACCCCCCCTGTACTATACACCCCCTGGTACTATACACCCCCCGTACTATACACCCCCCCCCGGGACTATACACCCCCCCCGGTACTATACACAACTCCCCCGGTACTATACACCCCTCCCCCCGGTACTATACACCCCCCCGGTACTATACACCCCCTCCCGGTACTATACACCCCCTCCCGGTACTATACACAACTCCCCTGGTACTATACACCCCCTCCCGGTACTATACACCCCCTCCCGGTACTATACACAACTCCCCCGGTACTATACACCCCCTCCCGGTACTATACACAACTCCCCCGGTACTATACACCCCCCCCCGGGACTATACACCCCCTCCCGGTACTATACACCCCCTCCCGGTACTATACACCCCCTCCCGGTACTATACACAACTCCCCCGGTACTATACACCCCTCCCCCCGATACTATACACCCCCCGTACTCTACACCCCATCCCCCGGTACTATACACCCCATCCCCCGGTACTATACACCCCCCCATGTTATACACCCCCCCGGTACTATACACCTCCTACCGATACTATACACCCCCCCGTACTATACACCCCCCCCCCGGTACTATACACCAATCCTACCCCCCATATTATACACCCCCCCCGCTACTATACACCCCGTCCCCCGGTACTATACCCCCCCATGTTATACACCCCCCGATACTATACACCCCCCTGTACTATACACCAATCCTACCCCCCATATTATACACCCCCTGATACAATACACCCCCTCCCGGTACTATACACCCCCCCTGTACTATACACCCCCCGTACTACTATACACCTCCATGTATTATACACCCCCGTACTACTATACACCTCCCCATGTACTATACACCCCCCCATACTACTACACGCCTCCCCATGTATTATACACCTCCCCGTACTACTATACACCTCCATTTACTATACACCCCTGTACTACTATACGCCTCCCCATGTACTATACACCTCCATGTACTACTATACACCTCCCTATACTATTATACACCTCCATGTACTATACACCCACCGTACTACTATACACCTCCTCATGTACTATAACCCCCCCTCCGTACTACTATACACCTCCATGTACCCATGTATTACACACCTTCCCCGCCAAACGACTATTTATACACCTCACGATCCCCCTGCTGACTGACTACTCCACCTCCCCTGTACTACTTTACACCTCCCCTGTACTACTTTACACCTCCCCTGTACTACATACCACACACCTCCCCCCTGTACTGCAGTTGGAGTTCCCCTTTATTCCGGAGCTCGGTTCCTTTTGGGTGGAGGGTGATCACAGCGCTCCCTGCTGGTCATAACATCCACCTACCCGATCCGGGTCACCTCCGTCCGGTACCTCAAAGACCCGCCGGATCCGGAAACTTAACGCCCCACCCACTTCCGAAACTTCCCACCCACATCCCAATGTCCGAGACCCCGCCCCCATTACAGACACAGAGAGGAGGGAGGAGTCACAGTCCCTTCTCTACGAGAAGTTCTATACACCGCCGCTGTATAGGACTGGCAAAGCCCGCCCCTTCTACAGAATGACTTCTACACTCCGCCCCCTGATCACTGAGAACCGCCCCTCATTGTATATATAGAAATACACATCCCCCCCCCCCATATACACAGATCAACCATCACATGATGACCCCCTATATACATAGTTCCCTGTATACCCCCTATATACAGATCAACCATCTCATGATGACCCCCTCCATACATATATCCCTATATACCCCCTATACACAGATCAACCATCACATGATGACCCTCTCCATACTTATATCCCTATATACAGATCAACCATCACATGATGACCCCCTCCATACATATATCCCTATATACCCCCTATATACAGATCAACCATCACATGATGACCCCCTCCATACATATATCCCTATATACCCCTTATATACAGATCAACCATCCCATGATGACCCCCTCCATACATATACCCCCTATATACCCCCTATATACAGATCAACCATCACATGATGACCCCCTCCATACATATATCCCTATATACCCCCTATATACAGATCAACCATCACATGATGACCCCCTCCATACATATATCCCTATATACCCCTTATATACAGATCAACCATCACATGATGACCCCCTCCATACATAAATCCCTATATACCCCCTATATACAGATCAACCATCACATGATGACCCCCTCCATACATATACCCCCTATATACCCCCTATATACAGATCAACCATCACATGATGACCCCCTCCATACTTATATCCCTATATACCCCCTATATACAGATCAACCACCACATGATGACCCCCTCCATACATATATCCCTATATACCCCCAATATACAGATCAACCATCACATGATGACCCCCTCCATACTTATATCCCTATATACCCCCTATACACAGATCAACCATCACATGATGACCCCCTCCATACTTATATCCCTATATACCCCCTATATACAGATCAACCATCACATGATGACCCCCTCCATACTTATATCCCTATATACCCCCTATATACAGATCAACCATCACATGATGACCCCCTCCATACATATATCCCTATATACCCCCTATATACAGATCAACCATAATATGATGACCCCCTCCATACATATATCCCTATATACCCCCTATATACAGATCAACCATCACATGATGACCCCCTCCATACATATATCCCTATATACCCCTTATATACAGATCAACCATCCCATGATGACCCCCTCCATACATATACCCCCTATATACCCCCTATATACAGATCAACCATCACATGATGACCCCCTCCATACATATATCCCTATATACCCCTTATATACAGATCAACCATCACATGATGACCCCCCTCCATACTTATATCCCTATATACTCCCTATATACAGATCAGCCATCACATGATGACCCCCCTCCATACATATATCCCTATATACCCCCTATATACAGATCAACCATCATATGATGACCCCCCTCCATACTTATATCCCTATATACCCCCTATATACAGATCAACCATCACATGATGACCCCCTCCATACATATATCCCTATATACCCCCTATATACAGATCAACCATCACATGATGACCCCCTCCATACTTATATCCCTATATACCCCCTATATACAGATCAACCATCACATGATGACCCCCTCCATACATATATCCCTATATACCCCCTATATACAGATCAACCATAATATGATGACCCCCTCCATACATATATCCCTATATACCCCCTATATACAGATCAACCATCACATGATGACCCCCTCCATACATATATCCCTATATACCCCTTATATACAGATCAACCATCACATGATGACCCCCCTCCATACTTATATCCCTATATACTCCCTATATACAGATCAGCCATCACATGATGACCCCCCTCCATACATATATCCCTATATACCCCCTATATACAGATCAACGATCACATGATGACCCCCCTCCATACTTATATCCCTATATACCCCCTATATACAGATCAACCATCACATGATGACCCCCTCCATACATATATCCCTATATACCCCCTATATACAGATCAACCATCACATGATGACCCCCCTCCATACTTATATCCCTATATACTCCCTATATACAGATCAGCCATCACATGATGACCCCCCTCCATACATATATCCCTATATACCCCCTATATACAGATCAACCATCACATGATGACCCCCCTCCATACTTATATCCCTATATACCCCCTATATACAGATCAACCATCACATGATGACCCCCTCCATACATATATCCCTATATACCCCCTATATACAGATCAACCATAATATGATGACCCCCCTCCATCCTTATATCCCTATATACTCCCTATATACAGATCAGCCATCACATGATGACCCCCCTCCATACATATATCCCTATATACCCCCTATATACAGATCAACCATCACATGATGACCCCCTCCATACATATATCCCTATATACCCCCTATATACAGATCAACCATCACATGATGACCCCCTCCATACATATATCCCTATATACCCCCTATATACAGATCAACCATCACATGATGACCCCCTCCATACATATATCCCTATATACCCCCTATATACAGATCAACCATCACATGATGACCCTCTCCATACTTATATCCCTATATACCCCCCCTATATACAGATCAGCCATAATATGATGACCCCTCCATACATATATCCCTATATACCCCCCCCCCCCCTATATACAGATCAACCATCACATGATGACCCCCTCCATACATATATCCCTATATACCCCTTATATACAGATCAACCATCACATGATGACCCCCTCCATACATATACCCCCTATATACAGATCAACCATCACATGATGACCCCCTCCATACATATATCCCTATATACCCCCTATATACAGATCAACCATCCCATGATGACCCCCCTCCATACATATATCCCTATATACCCCCTATATACAGATCAACCATCCCATGATGACCCCCCTCCATACATTTATCCCTATGTACCCCCTATATACAGATCAACCATCACATGATGACCCCCTCCATACATATATCCCTATATACCCCCTATATACAGATCAACCATCCCATGATGACCCCCCCCCATACATATACCCCCTATATACAGATCAACCATCACATGATGACCCCCTCCATACATATACCCCCTATATACAGATCAACCATCCCATGATGACCCCCTCCATCCTTACACTCACCTGCCACTTTATTAGGTACACCTGTTCATTTTTTTATTAACACAAATTGCTAATCAGCCAATCACATGGCAGCAACTCGATACATTTGGGCATCAAGACGCGATGAAGACGACTTGCTGAAGTTCAAGCATCAGAATGAGGAAGAAGGGGGATTTAAGTGACTTTGAAGGTTGCGTGGTTGTTGGTGCCAGACGGGCTGGTCTGAGTATTTTAAAAACTGCTGATCTACTGGGATTTTCACACACAACCATCTCTCGGGTTTACAGAGAATGGTCTGAAAAACAGAAAATATCCAGTGAGCGGAAGTTGTGTGGAGGAAAATGCCTTGTTGACGTCAGAGGAGAATGGGCGGATTGGTTTGAGATGATAGAAAGGCAACACTAACTCAAATAACCACTCGTTACACCCAAGGTATTCTGAATACCATTTAAAACAATTCTACAGGTTGCATCTTTTGAGTTACAGAGGAGGTCTAGGGCTAGAATTATTGCTCTCGCTCCAACGATTGCGGCGATACCTCACATGTGTGGTTTGAATACTGTTTTCATATGCGGGCGCTACTCATGTACAGTATGCGTTAGCTTTTGCACGCAAGCTTGTTGGGACAGGGCGCTTTAAAAAAAAAAAAAAATTAGTTTTCTTATTTATTTTACTTGATTATATTTACTTTTACACTGTTTAAAAAAAATGAGTCACTTTTATTCCTATTACAAGGAATGTAAATATCCCTTGTAATAGAAAAAAGTAGGGTTGTCCCGATACCACTTTTTTAGGACCGAGTACAAGTACCCATACTTTATTTCATGTACTGGCCGATACCGAATACCGATACTTTTTTAAAAATGTGTCCCCAAATGCAGCCACGTGTCCCCAAATGCAGCTACGTGTCCCTAAATGCAGCCATGTGTCCCCAAATGCAGCCATGTGTCCCCAAATGCAGCCAAGTGTCCCCAAATGCAGCTACGTGTCCCCAAATGCAGCCACGTGTCCCCAAATGCAGCTATATGTCCCCAAATGCAGCTACGTGTCCCTAAATGCAGCCATGTGTCCCCAAATGCAGCCAAGTGTCCCCAAATGCAGCTACGTGTCCCCAAATGCAGCCACGTGTCCCCAAATGCAGCTATATGTCCCCAAATGCAGCTACGTGTCCCCAAATGCAGCCATGTGTCCCCAAATGCAGCCACGTGTCCCCAAATGCAGCCACGTGTCCCCAAATGCAGCTACGTGTCCCTAAATGCAGTCATGTGTCCCCAAATGCAGCCATGTGTCCCCCAAATGCAGCTACGTGTCCCCAAATGCAGCTACGTGTCCCCAAATGCAGCCACGTCTCCCCAAATGCAGCCACGTGTCCCCAAATGCAGCTACGTGCCCCCAAATGCAGCCATGTGTCCCCAAATGCAGCTACGTGTCCCCAAATGCAGCTACGTGTCCCCAAATGCAGCCACGTGTCCCCAAATGCAGCCACGTGTCCCTAAATGCAGCCAAGTGTCCCCAAATGCAGCCACGTGTCCCCAAATGCAGCTACGTGTCCCCAAATGCAGCCACGTGTCCCCAAATGCAGCTACGTGTCCCCAAATGCAGCCAAGTGTCCCCAAATGCAGCTACGTGTCCCCAAATGCAGCCACGTGTCCCCAAATGCAGCTACGTGTCCCCAAATGCAGCCACGTCTCCCCAAATGCAGCCACGTGTCCCCAAATGCAGCCAAGTGTCCCCAAATTCAGCCAAGTCTCCCCAAATGCAGCCTTGTGTCCCCAAAGAGAAAGCCAAGCCCAACCCCCCCCGCCGCCGCTGTCTAGTTGATCAGCGCGCGGTGAACATAACAGCTTTCATTTGAATAGCTGTGTGTTCCCCGCCGCGCGTCGTCATATAGCCCTTCCCCCTTGTCTGGGCTCTTTGATAGACAGATCACCTGTCCAATCCTGGGACGGGTGATCTGTCTTATCAAAGTGGCCCGGACAAGGGGGAGGGGCTATATATGACGACGAGCAGCTGGGAACACACAGCTATTCAAATGAAAGCTGTTAAGTTCCCAGAGCGCTGATCAACTAGACGGCGGCAGCGTGGTGTCAGTAGGTGCCAGTAGCGCGCCTAATTCAAATGAGGATGAGGGGGGCGTGTTTTATGTAAATGATTGGTGACCCGACGTGATTGACGTTTTTTATGAACGGCGCATGCGCCGTCCGTGTACATATCCCAGTGTGCATTGCTCCAAAGTACGCCGCAAGGACGTATTGGTTTCGACGTCAACGTAAATTACGTCCAGCCCCATTCACGGACGACTTACGCAAACGACGTAAAAATTTCACCGCGGGAACGACGGCCATACTTAACATTGACTAGGCCAGCTATTTGTTGATCAAAATGTATTGACTAGGCCAGCTATTTATTGATCAAAATCGTTTTGATCAATACATGGGATGTGGTGTCTTGGTTTGACCTTCTATGCCTCACATATATATAGGCCAGCTATTTGTTCGACTAACTTTACGCCGGAAAAAGCCAATACGTAAACAACGTAAAAAAAATGCGCCGGGCGCACGTACGTTTCTGAATCGGCGTATCTAGTCATTCGCATATTCTACGCCAAACTCAACGAAAGCGCCACCTAGCGGCCAGCGTAAATATTGCACCCTAAGATACGACGGCGTAGGAGACTTACGCCGCTCGTATCTTAGCCTAATTTAAGCGTATCTGGTTTCCAGAATACGCTTAAATTTAGGACGGCGTAGATTCAGAGTTACATCGGCGTATCTACTGATACGCCGGTGTAAAGCTATCTGAATCCAGCTAATAGTATATAGATCTACACTGACAGAAAGAGAGTGTATATACAGTATATAGATCTATACTGATAGAGGAGAGTGTATATATAGATCTATACTGAAAGAGGAGAGTGTATATACAGTATATAGATCTATACTGATAGAGGAGAGTGTATATACAGTATATAGATCTATACTGATAGAGGAGAGTGTATATATAGTCTATAGATCTATACTGATAGAGGAGAGTGTATATATAGTATATAGATCTATACTGATAGAGGAGAGTGTATATATAGTATATGGATCTATACTGATAGAGGAGAGTGTATATATAGTATATAGATCTATACTGATAGAGGAGAGTGTATATATAGTATATAGATCTATACTGATAGAGGAGAGTGTATATACAGTATATAGATCTATACTGATAGAGGAGAGTGTATATAGTATATAGATCTACACTGACAGAAAGAGAGTGTATATACAGTATATAGATCTATACTGATAGAGGAGAGTGTATATATGGATCTATACTGATAGAGGAGAGTGTATATACAGTATATAGATCTATACTGATAGAGGAGAGTGTATATATAGTATATAGATCTATACTGATAGAGGAGAGTGTATATATAGTATATAGATCTATACTGATAGAGGAGAGTGTATATATAGATCTATACTGATAGAGGAGAGTGTATATATAGTATATAGATCTATACTGATAGAGGAGAGCGTATATATAGTATATAGACCTATACTGATAGAGGAGAGTGTATATATAGTATATGGATCTATACTGATAGAGGAGAGTGTATATATAGTATATGGATCTATACTGATAGAGGAGAGTGTATATACAGTATATAGATCTATAGTGATAGAGGAGAGTGTATATATAGTATATGGATCTATACTGACAGAGGAGAGTGTATATATAGTATATAGATCTATACTGATAGAGGAGAGTGTATATACAGTATATAGATCTATACTGATAGAGGAGAGTGTATATATAGTATATGGATCTATACTGATAGAGGAGAGTGTATATATAGTATATGGATCTATACTGATAGAGGAGAGTGTATATATAGTATATAGATCTATACTGATAGAGGAGAGTGTATATAGATCTGCACTGATAGAGGAGAGTGTATATATAGTATATGGATCTGCACTGACCTGTCGTGGTAATGAACATATAATACTTTTTTTTCTTATTCTGTTTTTTTAAGAGTTCATTTCAACAACATTCCAGGAATTCCCCCTCAGGGTTGATCTGTCCTTCACCTTACCTCTCAGGATGGAGCCAAAGCTGCAGGAAATAACGTCTCCGTCTAATACCGATCCAATCTTCCCCCATGGCTTCACCTCCTTGGGTGAATGTGCACCATACATAGAGCCCAATCCTCAACTCCCCCCGGTGGGTTTACACCATACATAGTGCCAATACTTCATCTGCCCAGGTGACTGGACTGTACACCATACATAGTGCCAATACTTCATCTGCCCAGGTGACTGGACTGTACGCCATACATAGTGCCAATACTTCATCTGCCCAGGTGACTGGACTGTACGCCATACATAGTGCCAATACTTCATCTGCCTGGGTGACTGGACTGTACGCCATACATAGTGCCAATACTTCATCTGCCTGGGTGACTGGACTGTACGCCATACATAGTGCCAATACTTCATCTGCCTGGGTAAAAGGACTGTACACCATACATAGTGCCAATACTTCATCTGCCTGGGTAAAAGGACTGTACACTATACACGACACCCAATATTCACCTCCCCCAGTGAGTGTACACCTTCAGGGGCGGACTGACAATTCGGGCACTGCCCGAGGGCCGGCATGCCACTAGGGGGCCCCATCAGGGTGACCAGCCTTAGTAAAACCAGGGACCGTAAAATCCCAAGATTATAGCTTCCCTGCCTTTCCAGTACCTTTTCAGTGTGTGTATGTGTATTCTGTGTACATGTATACTGTATGGGGCAGATCCTCAAAGAAATTACCCCGGCGTATCTGTTGATACGCCGCGTAATTTAAAATTTTGCGCGTCGTATCTTTCTTTTGGTATCCACCAAACAAGATACAACGGCACCTGTGTTAGATCCGACAGGCGTACGCCTTAGTACGCCGTCGGATCTAAGATGCAATTTTCCAACTGCCACTGGGTGGCGTTCACATTCGTAATCCATGTTGAGTATGCAAATTAGCTTTTTCCGACGATCCACGAACGTACGAGCGGCCGTCGCATTCTTTTACGTCGTTTCCGTTCGGCTTTTACTGGTGGCGTACTCAATGTTAAGTATGGCCGTCGTTCCCGCGTATAATTTTGAAAATTTTCCGTTGTTTGCGTAAGTCGTCTGTGAATGGGGCTGGACGGCATTTACGTTCACGACGAAAACAATGAAGTCCTTTCGACGTCATTTAGAGCAATGCACCCTGGGAGTTTTGACAGACGGGGCATGCACAGTTCGTTCGGCGCGGGGACGCGCTTCATTTAAATGAAACACGCCCCCTACTCGCCGCATTTAAATTACGCGCCCTTACGCCGCGAGAAATACACTACGCCGCCGTAACTTACGGCGCAAATTCTTTCTGGATTCAAACCAAAGCCAGGTGAGTTACGGCGGCGTAGCGTATCTCTAATACGCTGCGCCGGTGCAGATCTTTGAGGATCTGCCCCTAAGTGTGTTGTGTGTGTGTGTGTGTAAACTGTGTGGCCCCATAATCTATTGCCTGGGGGCCCCATAATCTCCTATTGCCCGGGGACCCCATAATCTCCTATTGCCCAGGGGCCCCATAATCTCCTATTGCCTGGGGACCCCATAATCTCCTATTGCCCAGGGGCCCCATAATCTTCTATTGCCTGGGGACCCCATGAGTTGTGAGTCCGCCCCTGTACACCTTACATACAGCCCAATCTTCACCTCCCCAGGCGAGCTTACACTATACATGGCACCAAATCTTCACCTCCCCAGGCGAGCTTACACTATACATGACACCCAATATTCACCTCCCTGGTTGAGTGTACACCATACATGGCACCCAATCGTCAGCCTACTTGCTGAGTGTACACAATCCATAGAGCCCAATCTTCACCTCCCCGGGTGAGTGTACACCATGCATATAGTAAACACAGTTGATTGATAATAAATGGCTTCAGCCAAACACTAACCATGAGTGAAAGAACAGGTTTTGTACTATCATCCATATCATCTCTGAAAAAAGGCCAAGAAATCATAAATTCTGCCAGGGTAAGTAAACTTATAATTAGTTCTGCATTGACTTCAATGGAATGCAATACCGTATGCGGCCAGAGGTTGGGGGGCGCCAGAGAGCCACGGGAAAGGCCCGAGGACATGTCGGCTGACCTCGGCAAACGGCAAAAACAGAGTATTTCCGTGTATTGCCGAACAGCAACTTGGTGTATATATAAATGCATAGGCAGGGACCATAGTATATAATATATACTGTCCATATGGATGCTGCTAAAGGCAAAAGGGAGTTGCTGTTGGAATTAGTAAGGCACTTGGTAATACTATTCCTAAACCTACCTTTCAAATTTCAATACCCATACCTCCCAACATTTTGAGATGGGAATGGGGGACACCTACTAGCAAACTCATGTAGGCATAGGACACGCCCCCTGCCACACCCCCTTAAAGGAGAATTAATCAAGAAAAAAGGTTAATTAAATCCACAAGGGCTTTTTTTACCACTACTATTCCTTTATATTGACTTTTAAAATTTACAAATGCAGCAATTTAGAATTTGGATGAAAGGTTTAGCGCTGGGGAACACTTTTTAAAAGATAAAAAGTGCATTTTATATACATCTATAGAGATCAGACCAAAATGAGGGACAAATGAGGAGGAATGAGGGACATTGCTCCAAATCAGGGACAGTTGGGAGCTATGAATACCGAGGCCCGGATTCACGTAGGAGATACGACGGCGTATCTCCAGATACGCCGTCGTATCTCTGAGTCTGAGGCGTCGCATCTTGGCGCCTGATTCAAAGAATCAGATACGCCAGAATTAGTATAAGATACGACCAGCGTAAGTCTCCTACGCCGTCGTATCTTAACTGCATATTTACGCTGGCCACTAGGAGCCGTGTACGCTGATTTACGCCTAGAAATATGTAAATCAGCTAGATACGGCAATTCACGAACGTACGCCCGGCCGTCGCAGTACAGATACGCCGTTTACATTAGGCTTTTTCCGGCGTAAAGTTACCCCTGCTATATGAGGCGTACCAATGTTAAGTATGGACGTCGGGTCAGCGTCGAATTTTCCGTCGATTACGTTGTTTGCGTAAGTCGTTCGCGAATAGGGCTGTGCGTAATTTACGTTCACGTCGAAAGCATTGGCTTCTTGCGGGTTAATTTGGAGCTTGCGCACTGGGATACTTTCACGGACGGCGCATGCGCCATTCGTAAAAAGCATCATTTACGTGGGGTCACAATAAATTTACATAACACACGCCCACATCTTCCACATTTGAATTAGGCGGGCTTACGCCGGCCTATTTACGCTACGCGGCCGCAACTTTGGTTTGTGAATACAGCACTTGCCTGTCAAAGTTGCGGAGGCGTAACGTAAATAGGATACGTTACGCCCGCACAAAGATGCGCTCTTCTACGTGAATCCGGCCCCAAGTGTTTGCCTTGCTATTGGTGGGCACAACTCTGAAACTAGAGGATCAGCCTGTTTCGTCTACCAGTGACGTTTGCCTTTTTTTTTAATCTTTCAAGGCTGCAAAAACTTTCACTTTTTAATTGTCTCTTCAGACAGACCCTTGATATTGTCATTAGGGACGCTACCGGTGGTGAGAATCTGAGAAACAGACCATTAAAACAAAAAACATCTGTTTTGTTTTTTTACTCCCTCAATTTTCCTTGTTAAGATCCTCCTGGTTCCCAGTCTGCCCACAGAGTCGGGTATTCAGAGTGTGCCAAATCCTCAGACAAGTGTGGATGAAGGTGCTCCCCCACTATCCAGAGCAGGGGAAGGTATCTTAACACTTCTATTCTTTCTGATGCCATAGCTCCCAACTGTCCCTGATTTCGAGGGACTGTCCCTGATTTGGAGCAATGTCCCTCTGTCCCTCTTTCCTCCTCATTTTGGTCTGATCCATATATATAGATGTATATAAAATGCACTTTTTACCTTTCAAAAAGTGTTTTCCAGCACTAAACCTTTCATCTGATCTCTAAATTGCTGCATTTGTAAATTCCAAAAGCCAATTTAATGGAATAGTAGTGGTAAAAAAAGCACATATTCCAGGTCAAAGACCAGAGCACTTTTTGCGTTTTGGCACTGCGTCGCTTTAACTGACAATTGCGTGGTCGTGCGATGTGGCTCCCAAACAAAATTGGCGTCTTTTTTCCCACAAATAGAGCTTTCTTTTGGTGGTATTTGATCACCTCTGCGGTGTTTCGTTTTTGCGCTATAAACAAAAATAGAGCGACAATTTTGAAAAAAATGAATATTTTTTACTTTTTACCATAATAAATATCCCCAAAAATATATAAAATAAAAATGTTTTCCTCAGTTTAGGCCGATACGTATTCTTCTACATATTTTTTGTAAAAAAAAAATCGCAATAGGCGTTTATTGATTGGTTTGCGCAAAAGTTATAGCGTTTACAAAATAGGGGGTAGTTTTATGGCATTTTTATTAATATTTTTTTTTTTACTAGTAATGGCGGCGTTCAGCGATTTTTTTTTTCGGTACTGCAACATTATGGCGGACACTTCGGACACTTTTGACACATTTTTGGGACCATTGGCATTTTTATAGCGATCAGTGCTATAAAAAGGGGTTAACACTAGGGGGCGGGGAAGGGGTTAAGTATGTTCCCTGGGTGTGTTCTAACTGTAGGGGGGGGTGGCCTCACTAGGGGAAATGACTGATCGCTGTTCATACATTGTATAAACAGACGGTCAGGCATTTCTCCCCTGACAGGACCGGGAGCTGTGTGTTTACACACACAGCTCCCGGTCCCCGCTCTGTAACGAGCGATCGCGGGTGCCCGGCGGTGATCACGACAGCCGGGCACGCGCGCGGGAGTCAGGAGCGAGCGGGGGGCGCTTCGAGAGCCGACGTTATACGACGTGCTCTCACGCAGGAGAGCTGACCTGCCGCTGTAGAACTGCTGCGACTGGTCGTTATGTAGTTAACCAATCTTGTTTTTTTGTACGATTCTCCTTTAAGGGGGCGTGGCAGGGGTGTGTCCTATGCCTTTAGTTTAGAATTTCCAACTCATGATATACTCCTGAAGTAAAAAATCTAATAACATGTTATTATTTATGGTATGAAAATGCACTACAGACACAGATTTAGCCATTGTTATATATACTTTTAGACAACTAAAATACAACTAAAACCAGTGGCGGCCGGTGGATTTTTTTTTCTGGGGGGGGGCAGCAAACAGTATAATACCCCCTCCTCCCGGTCGGTCAGTAGCACTTACCCCATCACCGGGCGGCTTCCCCCGCTTGGCGGCCGCGACCTCCCGTTCTCCTGCTCTCCACGGGTCATCGCGGCGGTGGTGGCGGCAGCAGCTTCCGTTTTTCTCCCTCCTCCTCGACGGCTAATTGAGAGTCTTCTCTTTTTGGACAATCGGAAAATGGGTCTCACACCTGCTTCTGATTGGCCGGATTGAGGATCAGTGTTTTAATAGCGAATATTCATTCACTGTTGTAACACACTTGGGTGGGATCAGAGCGCATTCTCTGCGACCTCAGCCCACCCTATTTTAAAGCCTATTAGAGGCTATGCCTCTAATCAGGTGCTTAAAAAAAAAAATGCGCCTGGTTGCCCTGAAAGGGGCCGGCGCATGAATAGGGGGTGGCCACAGCGGCCATGGACAGATTCATGCTATGCACTAATCTATCCATTGCATATAGGGGGTGGCCTGAAGAGAGGGGGCAGCACCTGGGTGCCCCTAATGGACGGGCCACCCCTGACTAAAACGAAAACAATTCAGATGACTAAAACTAAATTGAAATTTAACGTCAAAATGAACACTGCCAACCAAGTCATGGTTCCCCCTTTCCTGTCAAGGTGCACCCTACCAGATTTGTGAGCGCTTCTCGGGCTTTTCAGCATTAGGCTTCTGTTTCTGATATTTATAAGGCTGCCACCTGGTCTTCTGTTCTCTAAGGCCTCGTACACACGACCGAACATGTCTGCTGAAACTGGTCCGCGGACCAGTTTCCGCGGACATGTCCGACCGTGTGTAGGGCCGACCGGACAGTTTTCCGGCCTAGCGGACAGGTTTCCAGCAGACAAAAGTTTCTTAGCATGCTAAGAAACTTGTCCGGTGGAAACCTGTCCGTCGGACATGTCCGATGGTTAGTACACCTAACCATTGGACGGAAATCACCCGCATGCGTCGAAGTGATTTGACGCATGCGTGGAAGCATTGAACTTCCTGGTTCGCGCACGTCGCCGCGTCATCGTCGCCGCCACGTCACCGCGTTTTCTGTCCGCGGGGATTTTGGTCCTTCGGGCGGCTCTTTGAGCTGTTGTTTTCTGGGGGCTGTTAATGATTGTTTGCTGTGTTGCCCACCCCTTAGCTGGGCTGTTTTTGGATGTCCCAAAGGTAAAGGGCATCGTCCTTCACGGGACGAGAAAGATAATTTGATATTTGTACTCACCTTGAAATTCTTTTCTTCGAGTCCACTGAGGGACACAGGTCCCCTCCTCTATAATTATGGTCATGCTCTGTGTACCGCTTTGCTACAGCACTGCTTGCCATTCTCCAATCCTCCTGTAGGGGGCAGTATACCCAAAGGTCAAGGACTCCTGTGTCCCTTTATTAACTCAAAGAAAGGGATTATTTTTAGTGGAGAAGGGAAAGGCTAGGGCCATTGTCAGTATTCTAAATTCATCTTTTCCTGCCAACGATGAGTCAGTTTAATGTGCAGCCACAGATAACACAAATGTGACACACAGATAACAACGCATGTGACGTGCACCCCAATTACAGCAACTGTCACACTGCGCCATTCTGTGGGCATGCTGTCATGAAATAAAATGTTTTCTGCTTCATAAATGTCAGTAGAAAGTTTTACTCACTGGGCATCAGACAAGTGCCTCCCACGAGCGCTTCCCGCACTAACCTATCAGGATTTTCTTACATACACTGTGATACCCGCTATGTGTGTCGTACAGGAAGTGTCAGTGCCTGTCATCGTGGAACATTTCTGTGTTCTGCGGCAGTCTCATGATGTGTGTTGTAGCCGATGACTTGTAATAGACTTTTAGTAACCTTGGAGTTTCTGTTGTTTAGATTCTTTCTGTAGCTGATATGCTTCTTCACGAATATCTATAATAGGATGGTAATTGGCTGAATGGTGAGACAAGGAGTAACAAAAACTTGCGGTTTATTAGCCAGATTCAGAAAGAGTTAAGCCGGCGTATCAGTAGATACGCCGTCGTAACTCTGAATCTGCGCCGTCGTACATTTAAGTGTATTCTCAAATTGAGATACACTTAAATCTAGCTAAGATACGACGGCCTGCGGCGTCGTATCTTAGCTTTCTATTTAGGCCAGCCGCTAGGGGCGTGACCGCTGATTTATGCCTAGAATGCGTAAATCAGCGAGATACGCCTATTCACGAACGTACTCTTGCCCGTCGCAGTAAACATACGCTGTTTAGGTAAGGCGTTTTCAGGCGTAAAGTTAGTCCACCAAAAAGCTTGCCCAGCCAATGTTAAGTATGGACGTCGGTCCCGCGTCAATTTTTTTAATTTTTACGTTGTTTGCGTAAGTCGTCCGTGAATTGGGCTGGGCGTAATTTACGTTCACGTCGAAACCAATAAGTCTTTGCGGCGTAATTTGGAGCTTGCGCACTGGGATATGTCCACGGACGGCGCACGTTGGGTCACTTTGGGTCACGATTCATTAGCATAAAACACGCCCACCTCTTCACAATTTGAATTAGGCGCGCTTAGGCCGGCACATTTACGCTACGCCGCCATAACTTATGACGTAAGTGCTTTGTGAATACAGCACTTGCCTCTCTGACTTACGGCGGCGTAGCGTATATGCGATACGCTACGCCTGCCTAACGTTAGGCTATCCTACCTAAATCTAGCTATATTAGTCCAAAGTTAGAATTAATACTACAAAACAGGGTCAAAATGGCAAAGAACATGCTTTCACTAAAAATACAAAACAGGATCAGGATGGCAAAGAGCATGCATGCACTGCAGAATGATACAAAACACAGTCAGGATGGCAAAGAGTATGCATATAATGTGAAAGAATGCAAAACAGGGTCAGGATGGAAAAGAGCATGCATACACTGCAGAATAATACAAAACAGGGTCAGGGTGGCAAAGAGCATGCATGCACTGCAGAATAATACAAAACAGGGTCAGGGTGGCAAAGAGCATGCATACACTGCAGAATAATACAAAACAGGGTCAGGATGGCAAAGAGCATGCATGCACTGCAGAATAATACAAAACAGGGTCAGGGTGGCAAAGAGCATGCTTCCCACCAAAAAATATAAAACAGGGTCAGGATGGCAAAGAGCGTGCATACACTGCAGATTAATACAAAATCGAATCAGGATGCCAATCGCCAAACAACATAAATCCATTGCAGAACAATACAAAACGGGTTTAGGTGTGGCAAAGAGCATGCATGCACTGCAGAATGATACAAAACACAGTCAGGATGGCAAAGAGTATGCATATAATGTGAAAGAATGCAAAACAGGGTCAGGATGGAAAAGAACATGCATGCACTGCAGAATAATACAAAACAGGGTCAGGGTGGCAAAGAGCATGCATGCACTGCAGAATAATACAAAACAGGGTCAGGGTGGCAAAGAGCATGCATACACTGCAGATTAATACAAAATCAAATCAGGATGCCAAAAAAACATAAATCCATTGCAGAACAATACAAAACAGGTTTAGGGGTGGCAAAGAGCATGCATGCACTGCAGAATGACACAAAACACAATCAGGATGGCAAAGAGTATGCATATAATGTGATAGAATGCAAAACAAGGTCAGGATGGAAAAGAACATGCATGCACTGCAGAATAATACAAAACAGGGTCAGGATGGAAAAGAGCATGCATGCACTGCAGAATAATACAAAACAGGGTCAGGATGGCAAAGAGCATGCATGCACTGCAGAATAATACAAAACAGGGTCAGGATGGCAAAGAGCATGCATGCACTGCAGAATAATACAAAAAAGGGTCAGGATGGCAAAGAGCATGCATGCACTGCAGAATAATACAAAACAGGGTCAGGGTGGCAAAGAGCATGCATACACTGCAGAATAATACAAAACAGGGTCAGGATGGCAAAGAGCATGCATGCACTGCAGAATAATACAAAACAGGGTCAGGGTGGCAAAGAGCATGCTTCCCACCAAAAAATATAAAACAGGGTCAGGATGGCAAAGAGCGTGCATACACTGCAGATTAATACAAAATCGAATCAGGATGCCAATCGCCAAACAACATAAATCCATTGCAGAACAATACAAAACGGGTTTAGGGGTGGCAAAGAGCATGCATGCACTGCAGAATGATACAAAACACAGTCAGGATGGCAAAGAGTATGCATATAATGTGAAAGAATGCAAAACAGGGTCAGGATGGAAAAGAACATGCATGCACTGCAGAATAATACAAAACAGGGTCAGGGTGGCAAAGAGCATGCATGCACTGCAGAATAATACAAAACAGGGTCAGGGTGGCAAAGAGCATGCATACACTGCAGATTAATACAAAATCAAATCAGGATGCCAAAAAAACATAAATCCATTGCAGAACAATACAAAACAGGTTTAGGGGTGGCAAAGAGCATGCATGCACTGCAGAATGACACAAAACACAATCAGGATGGCAAAGAGTATGCATATAATGTGATAGAATGCAAAACAAGGTCAGGATGGAAAAGAACATGCATGCACTGCAGAATAATACAAAACAGGGTCAGGATGGAAAAGAGCATGCATGCACTGCAGAATAATACAAAAAAGGGTCAGGATGGCAAAGAGCATGCATGCACTGCAGAATAATACAAAACAGGGCCAGGATGGCAAAGAGCGTGCATGCACTGCAGATTAATACAAAATCAAATCAGGATGCCAAAAAACATAAATCCATTGCAGAACAATACAAAACAGGTTTAGTGGTGGCACAGCAGAATGATACAAAACACAGTCAGGATGGCAAAGAGTATGCATATAATGTGAAAGAATGCAAAACAGGGTCAGGATGGAAAAGAGCATACATGCACTGCAGAATGATACAAAACAGGACTGATATGACAAAGAGCATGCATTTATATTGACTTTTAAAATGTACAAATTCAGCAATTTAGAAATTGGATGAAAGGTTTAGCACTGGGAAACACATTTTTTGAAAGATAAAAAGTGTATTTTAAATGTATTTCATTATGCTATTTTCAGAGCCGGTGCTATGGTAAATTTAGAGGGAGTTCAGAGAGATAGTTGGCCCCGAACCTGTTATTCGGTTACATTTGGGGTCTCTGCTCCAGCTTGGCTGCACTGTGTGCTATCCTTTTGTCTGGGGACTATGCAATCTATCATACCATAAAACACCTAGAGCAGGGGCAGCCCAGAGCATGTGTAAAGGGATGCTAGGGATGCCATCCCCCAGCACACTGAACACTGTGACTCACCTCGATTCTCTCTCTCTGTGCAGCCTGAGATAGGGATGGAAGGGAGAGGCATTCCAACTGGAGTTGGTGGAGACAGTGCGGGATCCAAGACTCCCAGAGTAAGGAATTCATTCCTGCACATCAGCACTCAGCAGCCACTGAAAACTAGAACTCTCATGTCAGGAAGAGGAGCGGCCCCTCCCCCGAGCACTGCCAGGCTTATGCTCTCAGTTCTGGACGGACACACACCTATGCTCAGAACACTAGTTCTGGACGGACACAAACTAGGAGGGAGGGGAGAACTCTGGTACTTCGGCGCCCCCACCTCTGCAGGCGCCTGGGTGCAATGCACCCTGCCTAGGATCGGCCCTGAGTGAAGTTGTCGTAGGAACGTGCCACCCAAAACAAACCAGCAGCTCCTTCGGGGGTAGTGCTACATAAATACAACTATAGATCACACCAAAATGAGGGACAAATGAGGAAGAAAGAGGGACATTGCTCCAAATCAGGGGCAGTCCCTCGAAACCAGGGACAGTTGGGAGCTATGCTGGTATGAAAAAGAGCATGCATACACCGCAGAATAATACAAACCAGGGTCAGGGTGGCAAAGAGCATGCATACATCGCAGAATAATACAAACCAGGGTCAGGGTGGCAAAGAGCATGCATACATCGCAGAATAATACAAACCAGGGTCAGGGTGGCAAAGAGCATGCATACACCGCAGAATAATACAAACCAGGGTCAGGGTGGCAAAGAGCATGCATACATCGCAGAATAATACAAACCAGGGTCAGGGTGGCAAAGAGCATGCATACATCGCAGAATAATACAAACCAGGGTCAGGGTGGCAAAGAGCATGCATACATCGCAGAATAATACAAACCAGGGTCAGGGTGGCAAAGAGCATATGTACACTGCAGAATAATACAAAACATGCTTAGGATGGCGAAGCCCATGCACCCGCTGCAGAATAATACAAAACATTGACGCTTCCCAGCAATGTCTCTGTAGTTCTATCAGGGTAACATGTATTTGCATAGCATAGTCCCTATGCCACTGAACTTCCAGTGACCAGTAGGTGAGAGTGAGAGCAATAACACCAAATGTAACACACCTGCTCCCCATTCACACCTGAGACCTTGTAACACTAACGAGTCACATGACACCGGGAAGGGAAAAATGGCTAATTGGGCCCAATTTGGACATTTTCACTTAAGGGTGTACTCACTTTTGTTGCCAGCAGTTTAGACATTAATGGCTGTGTGTTGAGTTATTTTGAGGGGACAGCGAATGTACACTGTTATACAAGCTGTACACTCACTACACAACATTGTAGCAAAGTGTAATTTCTTCAGTGCTGTCACATGAAAAGATAGAATAAAATATTTACAGAAGTGTGAGGGGTGTACTGACTTTTGTGAGATCCTGTGTGTAGAAGTATTCAGTATATCTGGCAGTGCGACCCATTTCTCGCTGTCGGGTTTGTTGCGTCCAGCTGTCTCCCTTGTATCTCTCCCTCCCTTCTCCTCATTGACTCATCACCACCTGCCATGTCCTCTCCTCCTTCATATCACTCCATAGACTGCTTCCCAGAGAGAGGTATGAGGCACTGAGTCTACCAGAGAGAAATGAGGTACTGTGTGTGATGGAGAGGAACGAAGCACAGGGTGTAATGAACAGAGGCAAGCTACTCCGTGCAACTGATATATAATGTATGTTAGGCACTGTGTGTTATGAAGAGGTATGAGGCACTGTGTCTACCAGAGAGATCCAGTACTGTGTAATGAAGAGGTATGAGGCACCGTGTGTAATGTAGAAGTATGAGCCACTGTGTGTGGGGAAGAGGTATGAGGCACTGTGTAATATGGAGAGATCCAGTACTGTGTAATGAAGAGGTTTGAGGCACTGTGTAATAGGGAGAGATCCAGTACTGTGTAATAAAGAGGTATGAGGCACTGTGTAATATGGAGAGATCCAGTCCTGTGTGAAATGAAGAGGTATGAGGCACTGTGTAATAGGTAGAGATCCAGTACTGTGTGTAAGAAGAGGTATGAGGCACTGTGTAATATGGAGAGATCCAGTACTGTGTGTAATGAAGAGGTATGAGGCACTGTGTAATAGGGAGATATCCAGTCCTGTGTGTAATGAAGAGGTATGAGGCACTGTGTAATAGGGAGAGATCCAGTCCTGTGTGTAATGAAGAGGTATGAGGCACTGTGTAATATGGAGAGATCCAGTACTGTGTGTAATGAAGAGGTATGAGGCACTGTGTAATATGGAGAGATCCAGTACTGTGTAATGAAGAGGTATGAGGCACTGTGTAATATGGAGAGATCCAGTACTGTGTAATGAAGAGGTATGAGGCACTGTGTAATATGGAGAGATCCAGTACTGTGTAATGAAGAGGTATGAGGCACTGTGTAATAGGGAGAGATCCAGTCCTGTGTGTAATGAAGAGGTATGAGGCACTGTGTAATATGGAGAGATCCAGTACCATGTGTAATGAAGAGGTATGAGGCACTGTGTAATAGGGAGAGATCCAGTACTCTGTTTAATGAAGAGGTATGAGGCACTGTGTAATAGGGAGATATCCAGTACTGTGTGAAATGAAGAGGTATGAGGCACTGTGTAATAGGGAGAGATCCAGTACTGTGTAATGAAGAGGTATGAGGCACTGTGTAATATGGAGAGATCCAGTACTGTGTAATGAAGAGGTATGAGGCACTGTGTAATAGGGAGAGATCCAGTACTGTGTAATGAAGAGGTATGAGGCACTGTGTAATATGGAGAGATCCAGTACTGTGTAATGAAGAGGTATGAGGCACTGTGTAATAGGGAGAGATCCAGTACTGTGTGTAATGAAGAGGTATGAGGCACTGTGTAATATGGAGAGATCCAGTACTGTGTAATGAAGAGGTATGAGGCACTGTGTAATATGGAGAGATCCAGTACTGTGTAATGAAGAGGTATGAGGCACTGTGTAATAGGGAGAGATCCAGTACTGTGTAATGAAGAGGTATGAGGCACTGTGTAATATGGAGAGATCCAGTACTGTGTGTAATGAAGAGGTATGAGGCACTGTGTAATAGGGAGAGATCCAGTACTGTGTAATGAAGAGGTATGAGGCACTGTGTAATATGGAGAGATCCAGTACTGTGTGTAATGAAGAGGTATGAGGCACTGTGTAATAGGGAGAGATCCAGTACTGTGTAATGAAGAGGTATGAGGCACTGTGTAATAGGGAGAGATCCAGTACTGTGTAATGAAGAGGTATGAGGCACTGTGTAATAGGGAGAGATCCAGTCCTGTGTGTAATGAAGAGGTATGAGGCACTGTGTAATATGGAGAGATCCAGTACTGTGTAATGAAGAGGTATGAGGCACTGTGTAATATGGAGAGATCCAGTACTGTGTAATGAAGAGGTATGAGGCACTGTGTGTGGGGAAGAGGTATGAGGCACTGTGTAATAGGGAGAGATCCAGTACTGTGTAATGAAGAGGTATGAGGCACTGTGTAATAGGGAGAGATCCAGTACTGTGTAATGAAGAGGTATGAGGCACTGTGTAATAGGGAGAGATCCAGTACTGTGTAATGAAGAGGTATGAGGCACTGTGTAATAGGGAGAGATCCAGTACTGTGTAATGAAGAGGTTTGAGGCACTGTGTAATAGGGAGATATCCAGTACTGTGTAATGAAGAGGTATGAGGCACTGTGTAATAGGGAGAGATCCAGTACTGTGTAATGAAGAGGTATGAGGCACTGTGTAATAGGGAGAGATCCAGTACTGTGTAATGAAGAGGTATGAGGCACTGTGTAATAGGGAGATATCCAGTACTGTGTGTAATGAGGAGGTATGAGGCACTGTGTAATAGGGATAGATCCAGTACTGTGTAATGAAGAGGTATGAGGCACTGTGTGTGGGGAAGAGGTATGAGGCACTGTGTAATATGGAGAAATCCAGTCCTGTGTGTAATGAAGAGGTATGAGGCACTGTGTAATAGGGAGAGATCCAGTCCTGTGTGTAATGAAGAGGTATGAGGCACTGTGTAATATGGAGAAATCCAGTCCTGTGTGTAATGAAGAGGTATGAGGCACTGTGTAATAGGGAGAGATCCAGTACTGTGTAATGAAGAGGTATGAGGCACTGTGTAATAGGGAGAGATCCAGTACTGTGTAATGAAGAGGTATGAGGCACTGTGTAATATGGAGAGATCCAGTCCTGTGTGTAATGAAGAGGTATGAGGCACTGTGTAATAGGGAGAGATCCAGTACTGTGTGTAATGAAGAGGTATGAGGCACTGTGTAATAGGGAGAGATCCAGTACTCTGTTTAATGAAGAGGTATGAGGCACTGTGTAATAGGGAGATATCCAGTACTGTGTGAAATGAAGAGGTATGAGGCACTGTGTAATAGGGAGAGATCCAGTACTGTGTAATGAAGAGGTATGAGGCACTGTGTAATATGGAGAGATCCAGTACTGTGTGTAATGAAGAGGTATGAGGCACTGTGTAATAGGGAGAGATCCAGTACTGTGTAATGAAGAGGTATGAGGCACTGTGTAATAGGGAGAGATCCAGTACTCTGTTTAATGAAGAGGTATGAGGCACTGTGTAATAGGGAGATATCCAGTACTGTGTGAAATGAAGAGGTATGAGGCACTGTGTAATAGGGAGAGATCCAGTACTGTGTAATGAAGAGGTATGAGGCACTGTGTAATAGGGAGAGATCCAGTACTGTGTAATGAAGAGGTATGAGGCACTGTGTAATAGGGAGATATCCAGTACTGTGTAATGAAGAGGTATGAGGCACTGTGTAATAGGGAGAGATCCAGTACTGTGTAATGAAGAGGTATGAGGCACTGTGTAATAGGGAGAGATCCAGTACTGTGTAATGAAGAGGTATGAGGCACTGTGTAATATGGAGAGATCCAGTACTGTGTGTAATGAAGAGGTATGAGGCACTGTGTAATATGGAGAGATCCAGTACTGTGTAATGAAGAGGTATGAGGCACTGTGTAATATGGAGAAATCCAGTCCTGTGTGTAATGAAGAGGTATGAGGCACTGTGTAATAGGGAGAGATCCAGTACTGTGTAATGAAGAGGTATGAGGCACTGTGTAATAGGGAGAGATCCAGTACTGTGTAATGAAGAGGTATGAGGCACTGTGTAATAGGGAGATATCCAGTACTGTGTAATGAAGAGGTATGAGGCACTGTGTCATATGGAGAGATCCAGTACTGTGTGTAATGAAGAGGTATGAGGCACTGTGTAATAGGGAGAGATCCAGTACTGTGTAATGAAGAGGTATGAGGCACTGTGTAATATGGAGAGATCCAGTACTGTGTAATGAAGAGGTATGAGGCACTGTGTAATAGGGAGAGATCCAGTACTGTGTAATGAAGAGGTATGAGGCACTGTGTAATATGGAGAGATCCAGTACTGTGTAATGAAGAGGTATGAGGCACTGTGTAATAGGGAGAGATCCAGTACTGTGTAATGAAGAGGTATGAGGCACTGTGTAATATGGAGAGATCCAGTACTGTGTAATGAAGAGGTATGAGGCACTGTGTAATAGGGAGAGATCCAGTACTGTGTAATGAAGAGGTATGAGGCACTGCGTAATATGGAGATATCCAGTACTGTGTAATGAAGAGGTATGAGGCACTGTGTAATATGGAGAGATCCAGTACTGTGTAATGAAGAGGTATGAGGCACTGTGTAATATGGAGAGATCCAGTACTGTGTAATGAAGAGGTATGAGGCACTGTGTAATAGGGAGAGATCCAGTACTGTGTAATGAAGAGGTATGAGGCACTGTGTAATATGGAGAGATCCAGTACTGTGTAATGAAGAGGTATGAGGCACTGTGTAATATGGAGAGATCCAGTACTGTGTAATGAAGAGGTATGAGGCACTGTGTAATAGGGAGATATCCAGTACTGTGTAATGAAGAGGTATGAGGCACTGTGTAATATGGAGAGATCCAGTACTGTGTAATGAAGAGGTATGAGGCACTGTGTAATAGGGAGAGATCCAGTACTGTGTAATGAAGAGGTATGAGGCACTGTGTAATATGGAGAGATCCAGTACTGTGTAATGAAGAGGTATGAGGCACTGTGTAATATGGAGAGATCCAGTACTGTGTAATGAAGAGGTATGAGGCACTGTGTAATATGGAGAGATCCAGTACTGTGTAATGAAGAGGTATGAGGCACTGTGTAATAGGGAGATATCCAGTACTGTGTAATGAAGAGGTATGAGGCACTGTGTAATATGGAGAGATCCAGTACTGTGTAATGAAGAGGTATGAGGCACTGTGTAATATGGAGAGATCCAGTCAGGGCCGTCTTTAATATGGTTTGGGCCCAGGGCAAACATTTTTTTTGGGCCCCCCTCCAGCTTATTT
Source organism: Rana temporaria (assembly GCF_905171775.1). Classification (NCBI taxonomy): domain Eukaryota; kingdom Metazoa; phylum Chordata; class Amphibia; order Anura; family Ranidae; genus Rana; species Rana temporaria. Next base: position 142,227,014 of record NC_053499.1, read on the forward strand.
TGGGCCTGGCTGGTTCACATGTATGTTTTGGCGGTCCTTATTTGTGCAGGTACAGCAGCTCATTGATTTGAATGGGCTGCCATGCCTTCGTTTCCTGCAGAAAAAAGGTGCATTCAGCATTTTAAAAATACAGTTGCCTTGAAATCCATTCTGCTTTTGCACCATGCTACTTACCTGCAGTTCTTGCACCATGCTACTTACCTGCAGTTCTTGCACACACAAACGCACTGTGTTTTTAAAAGCGTGACCTAAACATCTAAAAATGCAGCAAGTTTGACAGTGCGGGAACTGCAGATAAGTCACAGCAGACAGCAGAATGGACAGACAGTGCTGTATTTCAGTGCTTGATGGGCATAGGCGTGCCGTGTGCGCAGCCTATTACATGAGGCATGCGCTTTTCTTTGCAGGAAATGCAGGCATGGCGGCCCATTCAAATGAATGGGCTGCTGTGCCTGCGCAAATGTGGGCCGCCAAAACACATACATGTGAACCAGCCAGGCCCAAAAAAAGCCCATCAAGCAGTTAAATACAGACAGTAATGTCATGTGCTCTGAGGCTTTACTCAGCCTGGACTGCAGGTCTGGTCTGTGATTTAAAGAGTTCCTCTATTTTACACATGGCATGGCATGGGGTCCCATGGTGCTAAAGCAGAATGGACAGACAGTGCTGTGACCCCATGCCATGCCATGTGTAAAATAGAGGAACTTTTTAAAACACTGACCAGACCTGCAGTGAATCATCAAATATTATAAAGACTTTGGGCACACTCTACAGAAAACTTCTATTTACAATATAGATTAGCAAACTGTGACATAACTTGAGGAGCAGGACATGAAGAAGTCAGCCTCAGGAAGAGCAAACTGGGGATGTTATAAAATCATATTCTAATTCACTTTTATATGCAAGCAGCACCCAGTGGCAGGAAGGGAGAAGTGCGCGTCTAAAGGGAAGCCAGGGGTGCTGTACATTTTAAAACACTGGGAAGGGAAGCAGTACTGTCACTGGCTGCGTGTCGCTGATGATTTTCAGCCTGATTTGTGGGCAGCACAGGGGCTTAACGGGCGGCAGGGCCGCCATCAGGAATTATGGGGCCACTTACACAGCTTCAGGCATGGGCCCCCTGGAGCAGAGAACCGGGATGGGGGGTGCTGCCGCCTGAAATTGAGAAGCAGGGGGGGGGGGGGCTGCCGCAAATTTAGAAGCGGGGGGCCCTTTACAAAAAAAGAAATAAAGAAAGAAATAAAGAAAAATATATATAAAAAAGGGGTGTAGCCATCCGGGGCCCTGGGGACCTCTGGGCCCTTTTAATAAAAATAAAAAAGAAATAAAAAATATATTTTAAAAAGGGGGTTGCCATTGCCATCTGGGGCCCTGGGGACCTCTGGGCCCTTTAATATGTTTTTTTTAATAAAAATAAATTACAAAAAAAAGGGGGTTGCCATCCGGGACCTCTGGGCCCTTTAATAAAAAAAATATATATAAAGAAACATTTATAAAAAAAAAGGGGGGGTTGCCATCCAGGGCCCTGGGGACCTCTGGGCCCTTAAATAAAAAATAAATAAAAAAATATATAAACAAAAATAAAAAAATAAACATTTATAAAAAAGATAAAGGGTGTTTGCCACATGGGGACCTCTGAGCCCTTTAATAAAAAAAAAGAAATAAATAAATAAATAAATAAATATATATATATATATATATATATATATATATATATATATATATATATATATATATATATAAAAAGAAATAAAATATATAAAAAAAATGTTTTTTATAAAAAAAGGGGGTTGCCATCCGGGGCCCTGGGGACCTCTGGGTCCTATAATAATAATAACAAACATTTATATATATATATATATATATATATATATATATATATATATAAAAAAGTTTTTTTTTAATAAAAAAAGGGGGGTTGTCATCCGGGGCCCTGGGGAACAATGGGCCCCTGGGGACCCCCAGACCTCTAAAAAAAAATTGGCCCTTTAATAAAAAATAAAATAAAAATATATTAAAAAATTGTCCCTTTAATAAAAATATATAATTTTTTTTTTATTTAAAAATAAATAAAAAAAAGGGGGGTTGCCATCTGGGGCCCTGGGGTCCTCCGGGCCCCGGGGGGCCTCCGGACCCCTAAAAAAAAAAAAAAAAAAAAAAAAAAAATTTTTTTTTTTTTTTTTTTTTTTTTCAAAGGGGGATGCTTTGGGCCCCCAACAGTGACAGGGCCCAGGGCACCTGCCCCATTTGCCCTGCGGTAAAGACGGCCCTGGATCCAGTACTGTGTAATGAAGAGGTATGAGGCACTGTGTAATAGGGAGAGATCCAGTACTGTGTAATGAAGAGGTATGAGGCACTGTGTAATAGGGAGAGATCCAGTACTGTGTAATGAAGAGGTATGAGGCACTGCGTAATATGGAGATATCCAGTCCTGACAGGACCGGGAGCTCACACACAGCTCCCGGTCCTCGCTCTGTAACGAGTGATCGCGGGTGCCCGGCAATGATCGCACGCGTCGGGATCAGGGACGAGCGGGGGGCTCGCGCGCTCCCCTAGTGGCCGCTTCGCAAGGTGAAGTAGAGTTACGCGCTCTCGCGCAGGGGAGCCGACCTGCCGCCATATAACTGCGGAGCGGCTGGTCGGCAAGTAGTTAAGAAGATTTTTAAGTACCGTAGTTTATGGCCAGTCCACCATTTCGTTGGCCAAAGACCACTTTTTGCGATTCGGCACTGCATCCCTTTAACTGACAATTGCGCGGTCGTGCGACGTGGCTCCCAAACAAAATTGACGTCCTTTTTTTTCCCCACAAATAGAGATTTCTTTTGGTGGTATTTGATCCCCTCTGCGGTTTTTATTTTTTGCGCTTTAAACAAAAATAGAGCGACAATTTTGAAAAAAAATCTATATTTTTAACTTTTTGCTATAATAAATATCCCCCAAAAAGATATATAAAAAAACAAATCTTTTCCTCAGTTTAGGGCGATACGTATTCTTCTACATATTTTTGGTAAAAAAAATTGCAATAAGCGTTTATTCATCGGTTTGCGCAAAAGTTATAGGCCCAAATTCTCAAAGGGCTTACGACGGCGCAGCGCCATGTACGCCGTCGTAAGTCCTAATCTGGGCCGTCGTATCTATGCGACTGATTTTTAGAATCAGTTACGCATAGATATCCATTAGATCAGACAGGCGTAAGTCTCTTACGCCGTCGGATCTTAACTGCAATTTTTTTTTTGCCCGCTAGGTGGCGCTTCCGTCGATTTCCCCGTCGAGTATGCAAATTAGCTAGATACGCAAATTCCCGAACGTACGTGCGGCCGACACAGTAAAGTTACGACGTTTACGTTAGGCTTTTCCCGGCGTAACGTTGCCCCTGGGTCTATGAGGCGCAGTCAATGTTAAGTATGGCCGTCGTTCCCGCGTCGAAAATTTATAAATTTAAGTCGTTTGCGTAAGTCGCCCGTGAATGGTGCTGGACGTAATTTACGTCCACGTCAAAACCAATGACGTCCTTGTGACGTCATTTAGCGCAATGCACGCTGGGATTTTTTAGGGACGGCGCATGCGCAGTTCGTTCGACGCGGGAACTCGCTTCATTTAAATGTTACACGCCCCCTACCCGCCGAATTTGAATTCCGGCGGGTGATTTACGTTACGCCGCCGCAACTTTACACGCAAGTGCTTTGTGAATAAAGCACTTGCCTGAAAAACTTGCGGCGGCGTAACGTAAATCAGATACGTTACACCCGCCCATTTTTACGCCGATCTACGAGAATCTGCCCCATAGCGTCTACAAAATAGGGGATAGTTTTATTTCATTTTTGTTAATATTTTTTTTTACTAGTAATGGCAGCGATCAGCAATTTTTTTTTGTGACTACGACATTATGGTGGACACATCTGACACCATTTTGGGACCATTGTAATTTTTTACAGCGATCAGTGCTATAAAAATGCACTGATTACTGTAAAAATGACACTGGCAGTGAAGGGGTCTAGGGAGTGCTTCTTATGCCCCATACACACGGGAGGATTTATCCGCGGATACGGTCCAGCGGACCGTTTCCACGGATAAATCCTCTCGAGGATTTCTGCGGATTTCCATGCGATGGAGTGTACTCACCATCGAATCGAAATCCGCGCCGAAATCCTCTGGCAATGACGTGTCACGCCGTCGCCGCGATTATGACGCGGCGGCGTGCACGACGCTGTCATATAAGGAATTCCACGCATGCGTCGAATCATTACGACGCATGTGGGGGATCCCTTTGGACGGATGGATCCGGTGAGTCTGTACAGACCAGCGGATCCATCCGTTGGGATGGATTCCAGCGGATAGATTTGATAGCATGTCATCAAATATTTATCCGCTGGAAATCCATCCCAGGGGATAAATATCCGCGGAAACAGATCCGCTGGAGTGTACACACCATAGGATCTATCCGCTGAAACCCATTCGCTGGGATTTTTCAGCGGATGGATTCTATCGTGTGTATGGGGCCTAACTGTTATGCCGCGTACACACCATCACTTTATGTGATGAAAAAAAACGACGTTTTTAAAAACGTCACTTTAAATGACCGTGTGTGGGGGAAAACGTTGTTTTATGTCTTCTGAAAAACGACAAAAAAAAATTGAAGCATGCTTCAATTTTATGTGTTGTTTTTCAAAACGTCGTTTTTTACTTCACAGAAATTGACCGTGTGTAGCAAAAAACGTTGTTTAAAACAACGTTTTTACACCCGCGCATGCCCAGAAGCTAGCTTCAATGGAAAAAGTGGTGAACGTAACCTCGCTTTGCTAGAACATTGTGAGAAAAACGATGGTGTGTAGGCAACTTCGTCTTTGAAAATTGAAGTTTCAAAAACGTCGTTGGTGTGTGATGGTGTGTATGCGGCATTAGGGGGCATGGCTTGCCATGACACGCCCCCTAACAGTTAGAATCACTCCCTAGGTCACACTTAACCCCTTCACTGCCAGTGTGACCTAGGGAGTGCTTCTAACTGTTAGGGGGCGTGGCTTGCCGTGACACGTCACAGGGAACAGACGATCAGTGACATGTCAGGGAAAAGACGGTGAGACGTTGTGTTTACACTGACATCTCTCCGTTCTTCAGCTCTGTGACCCGATCGCGGGACACCGGCGGACATCGATTCCACAGGGTCACGAGCGTAACGTCGGCGGCACGCGACAACGCGGCTCGCGAATTAAAGGGGACTTATATATACGCCCATTTGTACAGCCGTGCCATTCTGTCAACGTAAAAGTGCGCGCGGCAGTTGGGAAGCGGTTAAAAGGAGAATTATATAACAAATATGATTAGTGAAACCCACAAGTGCTTTTTTTTTAACACTACTATTGCTTTATATTGGCTTTTGAAATTTCCAAAAGCAGCAATTCAGATATTGGATGAAAGGTTTAGCGCTGGGAAATACTTTTTGATAGATAAATAGTGCATTTTATATACAACTCTATAGATCAGAAATCTCTAAATAAGGGACAAATGAGGAGGAAAGAGGGGCAGAGGGACTTTGTTCCGAATGAGGGGACAGTCCCTCGAAATCGGGGACAGTTGGAAGCTTTGCAGATATAGTACAGGCAGTCGGATCTAACGATTGTGTGATAAAATAATGAGCAAGCGGTCGGATGTTATGATTGTGTAATATACAGTGGATCGGATGTAATCATCGTGTGATAAGACAGAAGGTGTCATGCAATCTTACTAGTCTCGTGTATGACGGCGGCGGTAGAGGGGGTGGCGGTAGACGGTGTATGAGGTTTTGTGTAATTCTGGAAATTCTTGCGCTGTCTGTGTGCACACAGCCTACACAGCGCACAATAGAGGGTGAGGGTTTCTGATCACATCTGTATATGTGGAGAGAGGGTGAGAAATGTGGCACACAGGTGTTATACAAACTGACATACAAGACACTGCAGAGGAAATCAGTCTGGAAAAGAATGACACTATACAGTATATGTGTATACAGATTGTGCCGGGTGCAGATTGTGTGCTGTGCTGGGTATACAGATTGTGCCGGGTGCAGATTGTGTGCTGTGCTGGGTATACAGATTGTGCCGGGTGCAGGTTGTGTGCTGTGCTGGGTATACAGATTGTGCCGGGTGCAGAGTGTGTGCTGTGCTGGGTATACAGATTGTGCCGGGTGCAGAGTGTGTGCTGTGCTGAGTATACAGATTGTGCCGGGTGCAGATTGTGTGCTGTGCTGGGTATACAGATTGTGCCGGGTGCAGAGTGTGTGCTGTGCTGGGTATACAGATTGTGCCGGGTGCAGAGTGTGTGCTGTGCTGGGTATACAGATTGTGCCAGGTGCAGATTGTGTGCTGTGCTGGGTATACAGATTGTGCCGGGTGCAGAGTGTGTGCTGTGCTGGGTATACAGATTGTGCCGGGTGCAGAGTGTGTGCTGTGCTGGGTATACAGATTGTGCCGGGTGCAGATTGTGTGCTGTGCTGGGTATACAGATTGTGCCGGGTGCAGAGTGTGTGCTGTGCTGGGTATACAGATTGTGCCGGGTGCAGAGTGTGTGCTGTGCTGGGTATACAGGTTGTGCCAGGTGCAGATTGTGTGCTGTGCTGGGTATACAGGTTGTGCCGGGTGCAGATTGTGTGCTGTGCTGGGTATACAGATTGTGCCGGGTGCAGAGTATGTGCTGTGCTGGGTATACAGGTTGTGCCGGGTGCAGATTATGTGTTGGTTAAAGAGTATGGGCTAGATTCAGGTAGGGGCACGTAAGTTTGTGCGGGCGTAGCGTATGTTATTTACGCTACGCCGCCGGCGGCGTAGCGTAAATCTGCCGGCGTAAGCGCGCCAAATTCATATTGTCAAGAGGTGGGCGTGTTTTATGTAAATAAAACATGACCCCACATAAATGATGGTCCCTGGTAAAGGCGATGGTCCCTTAGTGGTGACAGCTTCCCTTCTACCTCCGACCACGTCAGGTTCTCCGGCTGGCAGAACCGTCACTTTTGGTTGGACTTCAAGCCGCAGTCTCAACCCTGAGCTGCCCTCTCACTTCTGGATAGGTCATCACACAGCCTGGCAGCCAGATGCCCCCGGGATAGCCCCAATCTCTTGACTACCAGCCCAGGGCAGACGACACACGTTTATCCAGATGGCAGTCCGGGTGGCACAGAACATAGATCGCCTGACTCCACCCGAATACATAGGCTCTGCCAGCAGGCTAATGCCACCAAGTGTCCGGCCACCTAGTAGCAGAAGAGAAAAGTACAACAAGGCCAAACTTAGGGAGAAATCCATGGATCTCTAACAACTATCTACAGTTGTGTGTTACTCCTGACAAGGAATTTAATGAGGAGCTCCGGACCCTGACTAACCCCCAGGGCGCGACATACAGATTGGCTGGGCATAGGGTGTGTTCTGTGCTGGGTATACAGATTGCACTGGGCGCAGAGTATGTGCTGTGCTGGGTGTATAGATTGTGCTGCCAACTTCCCCGGAATGTGAATATTGGCCCAAAGAGCTTTTACTCTAACACTGTGGTGACCGTGACAATTAAGGGAAGTAAGCCCCAGACACCGCTAGGCTGTTGCAATGAGGAGGATGTCATAGTCAAGTTTTATGTTTCCTCATTCACTTTGCTCATCACAAATTATGGTGTCCTGGTCCTCTTCTCAGGAATGCTGGACATTGCACACATGCATTGGGTGGATTGTCTAAGGAGCAAATGGCTGCAGCTGCTACTATGAGGCCCTTTCTATTCTATTGTAAATAAGTCACAGAGAGACCCCAGGATAGCGTATGGAGGGTGGAAATATAGGGAGACCCCAGAATGGTACATGGAGGGAAACAATACAGAGAGACCCCCAGTACTGAAGACCCTGTGATGGTATATGGAGGGAGGAAATAGAGCGAGATCCTCAACCCCCAGTGCTGGAGACCCCGGGATGGTACATGGCTGGATTAAATAAAGAGAGACCCCCAGTACTGGGGACCCTGGGCTGGGACGGTACTTGGAGGGAGTAAATAGAGAGAGACCCCCAGTACTGCAGACCCCGGGATGGTACATGGCTGGATGAAATAAAGAGAGACCCCCAGTACTGGGGACCCTGGGCTGGGACGGTATTTGGAGGGAGTAAATAGAGAGAGACCCCCAGTACTGGGGACCCCGGGATAGTACATGGCTGGATTAAATAAAGAGAGACCCCCAGTACTGGGGACCCTGGGCTGGGACGGTACTTGGAGGGAGTAAATAGAGAGAGACCCCCAGTACTGGGGACCCTGGGCTGGGACGGTATCTGGAGGGAGTAAATAGAGAGAGACCCCCAGTACTGGAGACCCCGGGATGGTACATGGCTGGATGAAATAAAGAGAGACCCCCAGTACTGGGGACCCTGGGCTGGGACGGTATTTGGAGGGAGTAAATAGAGAGAGACCCCCAGTACTGGGGACCCTGGGCTGGAACGGTACTCGGAGGGAGTAAATAGAGAGAGACCCTCAGTACTGGAGACCCCGGGATAGTACATGGCTGGATTAAATAAAGAGAGACCCCCAGTACTGGGGACCCTGGGCTGGGACGGTACTTGGAGGGAGTAAATAGAGAGAGACCCCCAGTACTGCAGACCCCGGGATGGTACATGGCTGGATGAAATAAAGAGAGACCCCCAGTACTGGGGACCCTGGGCTGGGACGGTATTTGGAGGGAGTAAATAGAGAGAGACCCCCAGTACTGGGGACCCTTGGCTGGAACGGTACTCGGAGGGAGTAAATAGAGAGAGACCCTCAGTACTGGAGACCCCGGGATAGTACATGGCTGGATGAAATAAGAAGAGACCCCCAGTACTGGGGACCCTGGGCTGGGACGGTACTTGGAGGGAGTAAATAGAGAGAGACCCCCAGTACTGGGGAGCCTGGGATGTAACATGGAGGGAGGAAATACAGAGAGAACTACAGTACTGGAGACCTAAGGATGGTACATGGAGGGAGTAAATACAGAGAGACCCCCAGTACTAAAGACCCTGGGATGGTATATGGAGGGAGGAAATAAAGAGAGACCCCCAACCCCCAGTACTGGAGACCCCGGGATGGTACATGGCTGGATGAATTAAAGAGAGACCCCCAGTACTGGGGACCCTGAGATGGTACATGGCTGGATGAATTAAAGAGAGACCCCCAGTACTGGGGACCCTGGGATGGTACATGGCTGGATGAATTAAAGAGAGACCCCCAGTACTGGGGACCCTGGGATGGTACATGGCTGGATGAATTAAAGAGAGACCCCCAGTACTGGGGACCCTGGGATGGAACATGGAGGGAGTAAATAGAGAGAGACCCCCAGTACTGGGAACCCTGGGATTGTACTAGGAGGGAGGAAATAGAGAGAGACCCCCAGTACTGGAGAGTGGAGACCCTGGGATGGTACATGGAGGGACGAAATACAAAGAGACCCACAGTACTAAAGACCCTGGGATGGTACACGGTAAGAGGAAATATAGAGAGAGCAGGAACAGAAACACAGAGTGGAAATTCACATTTCCCATTCCATGTAATTGTTGTGGAGGTGTATAGCAGTTAGGTACACTATAGATGGTGGCCACAGGGCTGCAGCTGCCTACATAGGAAATACCATTATTATTTAGCACCCTATTCTCAGGGCCGGTGCTACCACTAGCCAAACTAGGCAGCTGCCTAGGGCGCCCGGCCACTGGTGTTCCTGCTCTCTTCTCTCTGCAGCAAGCAACTAGGTCTTAGCATCCTGACTCCTGAATGAATGAAAGCAAGCAAACACTAATTGATGAACACTGGTAGGCTGTATTGATGGGTGCTGGTAGGCTGCATTGATGGGTGCTGGTAGGCTGTATTGATGGGTGCTGGTAGGCTGTATTGATGGGTGCTGGTAGGCTGTATTGATGGGTGCTGGTAGGCTGTATTGATGGGTGCTGGTAGGCTGTATTGATGGGTGCTGGTAGGCTGTATTAATGGGTGCTGGTAGGCTGTATTGATGGGTGCTGGTAGGCTGTATTGATGGGTGCTGGTAGGCTGTATTGATGGGTGCTGGTAGGCTGCATTGATGGGTGCTGGGAGGCTGTATTGATGGGTGCTGGTAGGCTGTATTAATGGGTGCTGGTAGGCTGTATTGATGGGTGCTGGTAGGCTGTATTGATGGGTGCTGGTAGGCTGTATTGATGGGTGCTGGTAGGCTGCATTGATGGGTGCTGGGAGGCTGTATTGATGGGTGCTTCATTAATAAGGTGGGTTATACATGGGGAGGGCAAAGGGGCTGTGGTCAGAGGTGGAGCCACGAGGGGATGGCAAAATGAGGTTTTGCCTAGGGTGTCAAAAACCCTTGCACCAGTCCTGCCTACTCTGACCACACCCAGATGAAAAGTACCGGTTCCTATTCCCTCTTCCATTAAGATTAATGCGGTAAGTAAGAGAGCCCAGAGAGAGTAGCTCTTGTGGGAAGGAGCCGCGAGAGCCGCCGTGGGACCCCAGAAGGGGACGTTCGGGGGCCACTCTGTGCAAAACGAACTGCACAGTCTGGCAGGGAAGGGGTTACGAGTGTCCCCAGCATAGACGGGGTTACAATAGTCTCTGGCAGGGAAGGGGTTACGAGTGTCGCCAGCATAGAAGGGGTTACAATAGTCTGGCAGGGAAGGGGTTACAGGAAGCATTGGGTACAGTGCATACAGTAAGCGTCTTTGTCCTTGGCAGACATTGTTTGCTATTGTCTGGGCAGGTTCCGGTGAGGCTCCGCCCCCTCAGGTGTATGATTACAGGTAATAATGGAGTGTGGAATCCTCCCCGGGCCTCTATACAGAGCTTGTCATATGATCCCTCCTATGATCCACCCCCACCAACTGAAAAATGGAAAATTCTCCCAATGTTATTAATGAGACAAAGAACAGAAAAGGTGCCAGTTCTAGTCCCACCTGGCTCCTGTCTGTCCCTGTCATGGGAACACCTCACCAGGCACTGCCACGTCCCTCCAGCTGTGCCCCGGTCTTCTCATTATGTCACCAGATGTCACCGTTCAATGATGTCACCAGAACATCCCTTCCTGGGCCACTACCAGAATGACTGGTGTCACTTCCCATGATGTCATCAAATGTCCCTTCCTGGGCCACTACCAGAATCGCCAGTGCCACTTCAATTGATGTCACCAAATGCCCCTTTTTGGGCCACTACCAAAATCACCAATGTCACGCTCCTCCCAACAAGAGCTAACCCCCGGGGGGTTGCAGGCGCGCTCCCGTGCAATACAGTCGGCGGCCATAGCCGCCAAGTGTATGACTCGGCCCCCCCCCCCCCCCCGCATCATTGGATTTGATTCACAGCAGTGCGAGCCAATGGCTGCGCTGCTATCAATCTATCCAGTGAAGAGCCGGGCATCGCGGGCAGTAAATCCCGGGCAACGATCGAGCGTGTTCTCGACACGGAATTTTCCAGGGCTCAGGTAACTAAACGGGGGGGCTAATGGTTGGATGAACATGAACCTTTACAACCCATTTAACCACTTAAGACCCGGACCTTTAGGCAGCTAAAGGACCTGGCCAGTTTTTGCGATTCGGCACTGCGTCGCTTTAACTGACAATTGCGCGGTCGTGCGACGTGGCTCCCAAACAAAATTGGCGTCCTTTTTTTCCCCACAAATAGAGCTTTCTTTTGGTGGTATTTGATTACCTCTGCGGTTTTTATTTTTTGCGCTATAAACAAAAATAGAGCGACAATTTTGAAAAAAATTCAATGGGGTAGATTCACATAGGAGATACAACGGCGTATCTCCTGATACGCCGTCGTATCTCTGAGTCCGGCCGGTCGTATCTATGCGCCTGATTCATAGAATCAGTTACGCATAGATTTGACTAAGATCCGACCGACTGCATATTTACGCTGGCCGCTAGGGGCGTGTACGCTGATTTATGCCTAGAATATGTAAATCAGCTAGATATGCCTATTGCCCATTCACGAACGTACGCCCGGCCGACGCAGTACATTTACGCCGTTTACGTTAGGCTTTTACCGGCGTAAAGTTACCCCTGCTATATGAGGCGTATCCTATGTTAAGTATGGCCGTCGTTCCCGCGTCAAATTTTTAAAATGTTACGTCGTTTGCGTAAGTCGTCTGTGAATGGGGCTGGACATCCTTTACGTTCCCGTCGAAACCAATGACGTCCTAGCGGCGTACTTTGGAGCAATGCACACTGGGAAATTCCACGGACGGCGCATGCGCCGTTCGGGAAAAACGTCAATCACGTCAGGTCAAGCCTGATTTACATAACACACGCCCACCTCTTCACATTTTGAATTAGGCGGGCTTACGCCGGCCTATTTACGCTACGCCGCCGCAACTTTCTTTTAAGAATACGGCACTTGCCTGTAAAAGTTGCGGAGGCGTAACGTAAATAGGATACGTTACGCCCGCACAAAGAAGCGCCATTCTACCTGAATCTACCTAAATATTTTTTACTTTTTGCTATAATAAATATCCCCCAAAAATATATAAAAAAATATTTTTTTCCTCAGTTTAGGCCGATACGTATTCTCCTACCTATTTTTGGTAAAAAAAATCGCAATAAGCGTTTATCGATTGGTTTGTGCAAAATTTATAGCGTTTACAAAATAGGGGATAGTTTTATTGCATTTTTATAATTTTTTTTTTTTTTTTACTACTAATGGCGGCGATCAGCGATTTTTTCCGTGACTGCGACATTATGGCGGACACTTCGGACAATTTTGACACATTTTTGGGACCATTGTCATTTTCACAGCAAAAAATGCTATAAAAATGCACTGATTACTGTGAAAATGACAATTGCAGTTTGTGAGTTAACCACAAGGGGGCGCTGAAGGGGTTAAGTGTGACCTCATCTGTGTAGGGGGGGTGTGGCTGTAGGTGTGACGTCATTGATTGTGTTTCCCTATAAAAGGGAACACACGATCAATGACGGCGCCACAGTGAAGAACGGGGAAGGTGTGTTTACACACAGCTCTCCCCGTTCTTCAGCTCCGGGGACCGATCGCGGGACTCCAGCGGCGGTCGGGTCCCGCGGTCACGGTGCTTCGGACCGGGTCGTGTGCCCGCGACTCACGGCTGGGCACTTAAAGAGGACGTACCTGTACGTGGATGTGCCCAGCCGTGCCATTCTGCCGACGTATATGTGCAGGAGGCGGTCCTTACGTGGTTAAGGTTTGACCTCCTATTATATGGTTTTGGTAAATCTGAAGACAAAAATCTGCAGAAAATCTAATAGTGTGTATGGGGGCCTTCCTTTCCCTGCTAGAGATTTTTAGAACCCCTTCCATGTCAGAGGGCCGGATTCAGAAAGAAGATACGACGGCGTATCTCCTGATACGCCGTCGTATCTCTGAGTCCGGCCGTCGTATCTATGCGCCTGATTCATAGAATCAGGTTACGCATAGATATGCCTAAGATCCGACAGGTGTAAGTGACTTACACCGTCGGATCTTAGGCTGCAATTCCAGGCCGGCCGCTAGGTGGCGCTTCCATATCTTTTACGCGTCGGATATGCAAATGAGCATTTACGCCGATTCAGAAACGAACGACCGTCCGGCGCTTTTTTTTTACATCGTTTGCGTTCGGCTTTTTCCGGCGGAAAGTTAAGTGCGGCGTATCCTATGTTAAGTATGGCTGTCGTTCCCGCGCCGAGTTTTGAA